>NW_012114921.1:3952827-3971520 GCF_000951035.1 Colobus angolensis palliatus | reverse complement strand
CCCCCAGCCCTTGCTCCCAGGCTCCAGTCCGCGGCGGGCTCCGGGGGCTGCGGCGGCTCGGGGCTCCAGACCAGCTTGCCCCTCGACCACCCGCGCCCTAGCCTCCCTCCTCTCGGGCCAGGGGAGCAGGCAAACATCTCCCGGAGCCCTCGGCAGCCGGGCGAGCTATCCGAACCCTGCCCGGGCCAGCAGTGCAGAGGACGATGGAGCTGGCGAGGCGTCGCCGCGGTCCCCAAGGCGCTTTTCCGTAGAGCGGATCACGCCGCCTTACCGTGGCTGCAGGCTGCTACCGCCGGGGAAGCCGGGAGGAGGGCGGCAGGGAGGCAAGGCGCCGCGCCGGTGGCTCCGCTCTCTCTCGGCGGCGCGACTCCACTGCTCCGCGAGCCGGAGCAGGGCGCCCAGGAAGGAGTAGGTCCGGGCTCTGCGCTCAGCTCCAGCGAGACCAACAATAGCTCCCGCGGGGAGCGGAGCCCCAGCGAGCCTCCAGCCGCGCGCGCACGCCCGGCTCCCGCTCCCGGCCGCTCCCGGCCGGCGTCCCTGCCAGCACTGCTGCCCCACATGAAACAGCTGCAATCCCGAGGCTTCTGGGGGGTTGGGGCGGGTGTGCGCGCGCGTGTGTGAGTGTGTGTGTGTGTTTAATAGCTTCCCTTCTCTTCCCCTCCCTGCCTGCTCGCCTGCCTGCCTCCGTCCCCCACCCTCGCTCTCTTACACACAGAAAGAGAGGGCGAGCGAGAGAGAGAGACACACACACACGCACACGCACACGCAGGTTACATGAATGGGAGGCGGGAGCCAATCCTATGAGGCCGGCAAGCGGCGCGGCGCACGGGCGCTGGGAGCAGGGCTGCCCTCCGGCGCCGGGGGGCGCCACGCAGGTGATGGGCGCCTCTCCGGGGGCCACGCGCGGCCGCTCCCTCACCCCAGTCTCGGTTCCTCTCTCTCCTTCCCCCTTCCTCTCCGCCGCCTTCTCCATCTTCTCTCCTTTTACCTCCTTTGCTTTCTCGAGTTCTCCGAGTCTCTCAGTTCGGTATCTTTCTTGATCTCTTTCTTCTTTTACCCTCCTTGCTTGCTTTCTCTCCCCCTTTCTGAAACTTTCTCTTTTCCTTTCTGGACTTCCTTGTACTTCCTCTCCTCTTGCCTTTTGTTCTCTTTCCTCCTCCTTTGACATTCTCTCCAGGGTCCCCGTAGCAGGGTCTGGTCTCCTCTCCCTCCTCTTCGCCTTTCCCTAGGTCTCTCTGGGGCCTACGGCCTCCCTTCTGCCTGCCCGCTGGATGTTACTCCACACCCCCCACCCCAGCACTTTTCTAGGGACGGTCTCTTTCAAGTTGCTACTGCAGCACAATCAGAGGTAATTAAGAGCTAAGATCTTGAGTTCCTTCCTCAGGCATGCAAGATGCCCAAAGAAAGACCCTCCTTCCTCGGACAACTTCCCCAAAACCATGGTAACAGCTACTGAGTCGTGATAACAATCACTTAAAAAATAGCAGTGATTGCAGTCCAAGAGATTTCTGTCCCTCGAATGTCTGGATCGTGATGGCAAGCACATTTCCAAGAGAAGGGCATTTTTATGTGATGAGAGTGGTAGTTTGACTGAGTGGCAACTTGGAAGGGCTTTGGGGAAGAGACTGGAGGAATTCCCACTCCAGCCCTGCTGCCTGCTGGCTGTAGGACTTAGTGCAAGCCATTTCCCCTTACCCGGCTTCAGTTTTCTCATCTATAAAATGGATGATACCGACTTCACCAGTTATGGTGAGGATTAAAAGAGAGAACAAATGGAAAGAAAGCACTGGGTGTATATGAGACGCTTAATTTACGTTAGTTTCCTTCTTTAAGACAACTTCCTTCATGATCTTCTGCTACACTGTGTCTCTCTGATCTAAAGTAGTTAATGAAGGAGGAAATGTGACAATGCTAATTTCACATAAATGTGAAAGGAGGGGTAGGCTATTTTGAAAACTCTTCTGTGTGGTGAGGAGACTGTCTAGCCAGTTGCCATATGCTGATTATAAAGGCATCACAGATTATAAACGTGGGGTGCTGGAATGCCCCTTCAACATCTCATAACTAGGGCATCTCAGAAAGGCAGGGATGGGTTGGGGTGGGTGGGAAGTTTCCACACAATCTGTCTAATCTATTTTTAAAATCTTTATGATAAGTGTACAGTGACCAGTGACAAAGCCTCTGAGATTAACTAAAATGTTGAGTCTCTGCGTTTGAATAGCATTTATCAACTTTGTGTCCTCACTGCAGACATCAAATGCTGGGCATCAGCTGTGATTGGCAGTTAGATTTAGTCCTTCAACAAATATTTGTTGACCACCTACTTTGTGGCAGGTGCTGTGATAGGTCTCGGCATTCAGTGGTGAGGCAAACGGGCCTTGTTTTCCGAGCTTACAGTTCAGTAGGCATGTTTTATGAATGTATACTGAGAAAATGAGACACATGTACCTGAAGGAGTAACATTGGTTTGGTGGACAACTTCTTTCATTACAGGAGATCCAAGACAGGGAGTATAAGAAAGGGATCTTTGAGAGTGATAATTTTGCAAACCACTTTCAGTCTATGCATTTCATTTGACCAGTGAGAAAAATGAGACCCAGATGCTAAAAGTAGTGGGTAAAAGTAGGTTAAAGTATGTTGAGAAACAAAAAATATATATAGTTTCAAAGTATCTGCCCACATGATACTGATTAATTTCAAAGGAGAAAATAGTAGCTTTTCAATAGAAAACCTGAAAGACTCCATGTTGAGTGATTAAAATCAGTATTACCAGGAATGTGACAAATAGACATCATGTGACCCCTGATATAGTACACTGGAAGGGCATATCACTTCTGTGATATTCCTGGTAGACACGAATAACCTGAATCTAATCATGAAGGATGCCCAATGGAATTGTTGGGAGTAAGGGAAGATTTCCCATAGGAGGTGACATTCAAGCTGAGAATTTGTTGTTTTTTGTTTTGTTTTGAGACAGTTTCTCCCTCTGCCACCCAGGCTGGAGTGCAGTGGTACCATCTTGGTTCACTGAAGCCTCAACATCCTGAGCTCAAGTGATCCTCCCATCTCAGCCTCTTGAGTAGCTGGGACCACAGGCACGTGACACCACACCACACCAAACTAATTTTGTTTGTTTGTTTTACAGATGAGGTCTCACTGTGTTTCCCAGGCTGGTCTCAACTACCATCAATCCTCTGGCCTAGGCCTCCCAGAGTGCTGGGATTACAGGTGTGAGCCACCATACCTGGCCTCAAGCTGAGTTTTGAAGGCAAGGAATTAGCTAGACCATGAAAAGAGGGGAGATGCTTTTTAGGTACAGGTAACAGTATGATGACATGGACAAAAGCATGAGATACTCATAGCAGAGTTGAGCATATTCAGGGAGGGTCTTGGAGGAGTCTAGAGGAGTCCTAGAGTCTAGGATCGGATTTTGATAGGGCCTGAAGGAGGCTAAGGATCCAAACATCCTGAAAGTTCAGGTACTGGGGTAGAAGTAGGGTAGACAATTAATGAAGGTTTTTAAGAAGAGGAAGGATGTGATCTTAAGTGTGTTTTTAAAAGATAATTTGGCAGCAGTGTAGAGAAATGGATTAACTGGAGTGACTTAGGAAGACTAGAGGCAGGAATAAGTAGGTCATTTAGGTAAACTAAGGCAGTTGCAGTGAAGCCAGATAAGGGAGGAGAGATTTGAGAGAGATTAAGGATGATTTTGGTTTCTGATTGGATGGGGTTAGCAAGGAGAAGCCCAAAGTGACACTCAGTTTTCAAGCTTGGATATCTCAATGGAAGGTGGTACTTACTCACTGCAATGTCAAAAGTATTCAGGAGGAAGTAGAATTCAGGGAGAATTTTAGAGGGGGAAAAAAAGATCAGTTGCTACCATGTTATAATCTAACTCTATAGCTAACCTGAGATTCTCCTATATGGCTGCTCTGTGCCATAGGAAACACTAGTTGTAAAATTCAGCCTAAGACCTCCAAATAGCCAGCACTATCTGTTTTTCTGTATTACCCAGAAAAACAGGAGATTGGATATAATGACAGTACATTATTGTAATAATGGGAAAAAAATGGAAGCAGCCTAAATGGTCAAATAAAATAAGTAAATTGGAGGACAGCTTTTGTTGGAATATTATGCAGCTACTTGAAAGTGTTTTTGCAGTTTTTCATGCCATAAAAAAGTTAGTATTGGCATATATAATATTTTAAAAGAGAATTCAAAATTATTAGCTACATAAAAACCCTCTTGCAAAAAAGTCTGAAAAAAATGCCAAATATTAACTGTGTTTTCCTCTGGGTGATGGGGTTATGAGTAATATGTATTTTCTTCTTTATACTTTTTCTGGTATTTTATAATCTTCCTACTGTAAACATTCATTATTCCATTATAAAAACTTTTTAAAGCTGCCATTAAAAAAACACAAAGACATGGCTATGATCATTCCCCCCACCCCCCGACTTTATCCCTTTTCAATCCACCCTTTCCACTCCTCCTGAAGAGTAAGTGCGTTTTGAGATTTATCTTTGAGAGTGAAATAAGGAGGCATTTAGCAAATCAGGGGAAATTCTTAGCTGGGCTGGAGAGGAGGAGAGGGCATTCTTATGGAGGCAGATACATTATGAGAGCTGTTGAAACTGTACATATTAAAGATGTTTGCGTTGCCCTTCTTGATTCTGTGATATGTTATAAGGAAAAGAAAACATACAGTGGGGTCAAGAAAATGTGAGTCTTTAAAGGGCAAGTTTTAATTAGCAAATGTATTTATTTGCAAAAAATCCTTCCCTTCAGAGTCCAGCAGTTACTAGAAAATTGTTTCAGGGAGTAAGTACTTCAAAGCAAGAAGACACTGAGGAGCAAGAGGCAATGCCTCATGCCTGTTGTCTGACACCACATCAAATATGCAAGTTGGTTACTTAGGATTTGGACACCTACTGATAAACGCCATGAAACTTCCATAATTAGAGGGTGAGAAAAGTGCCTGCCAGAGGATAGTCTCGGTCTTTGGAAAGGTTGCTGTAAATAGTTCCCTCGTAAGGTTCCATCTGCATCTCTGATTTTTCATCTCACAGAAATATTTACCCTGTGGGTAATTTCCCCAACCTAATAATAATAACACCTTACACAGCATGGTCCTTTCACCTTTTCAAAGGGCCTCCACATCTGTTGATAGACTCAATCCTTGTACCCACCCCTGCTGGAATCCTACTTCCAGTGTGAGCCAAGAGGAAGAGGGACCCAGAGAGGTTCAAACAAAGAGTCAGAGCAGGGGCTAGAACTAAAAGAAGGAATAAAAGACATTCTTAGAGAGCCTTCTGTGTGGCGCCGGAGCTTCCACGGTGTGTTATCACATAGAATTGTTGTGATAACTAGAGAGGGAGAGTGAGCACATTGAGGCTTGTGAGGTTCTGGCTCAGCCAAATCAGAATCAGAATCCAGCTTTCCAGAACTCCCAAGCCACTTGCCTTTCTCAGCACAGCCCCATTTTTAAAAGCCATGAGGTGAGACTGGTGGTGATTTTCTGTCTGACTGACTCCATTTAATCCGTGAGCTGTCTTTCTGCGAGGTTTGTCTAACCTGTGAGTTGTCTTTCTGTCTTATAGGAATTAGAAGCTAGTGTTTGGGGATTTGGTGATAAACAATGACTTTTGGATTATCTCACAGAAAATAAGGGGAAAGCCTCTGCTTGGGTTCACCATACATACTCACTTTTAGGGAAATGATTAGAGTTTGTCCTCCATTTCACCCCTCATCCTGAAATGTTTAGCAAAATATTGGCACTTACAGGTTCTTAGTAAATATTTTTTCACTGAGTGAAGAAATGAATGGTAATAACAACAATAGCTAGCATGCATTGAGTGATGTGCCAGGGGTTGAGCAAACAGCACTATCTTATTTAAATTGTAATGCTATACTTTGTGGTAGATAAAATTATTGTCCCTAATCCATGGGTCAGAAAACTGAGAAGTTAAGCAAATTATACAGTCACATAACTAATAAATGGCAAGGCCAAAGTCCACCTTGGATTACTCTTAGCTACCACACTGTGTTGGATGGATGGATGGATGGATGGACAGATACAATTAATAATACCAGCAGTGCGCCGGGCGCGGTGGCTCAGGTCTGTAATCCCAGCAATTTGGGAGGTTGAGGTGGATCACCTGAGGTCAGGAGTTTGAGACTAACCTGACCAACATGGAGAAACACCATCTCTACTAAAAATACAAAATTAGCCAGGTGTGGTGGCCCATGCCTGTAATCCCAGCTACTCGGGAGGCTGAGGCAGGAGAATCTCTTGAACCTGGGAGGTGGAGGTTGTGGTGATCCGAGATTGTGCCGTTGCACTACAGCCTGGGCAACAAGAACGAAACTCCATCTCTAATAATAATAATAATAATAATAATAATAGCAGTGAAGTGAGCTCTGCATGAACGGCAATACATTTTATGGTATGGCTACTCTTGTCCGTTACTCTTCATGGTTGCACCCTGTTTATTTCCTTCATTGCATATTTTACAAGCTGCAGTTACTTGTTTCTGCATTCCTTTTACTTTTAACATCTGCCCAACTGCAATCAATGTAAGTTTCATAAGTGGAGTGACCAGGAGTGTCTTGTTCACTTTTGTGATCCTCAGCACCTAGCACAGTGCTTGCCACAAAGTTAAGTGTTCAGTAAATATTTCTAAAATGAATGAATGAATGTGGGCTCCCATACTTGTTAAGCAGTGGAATGCCTGCAAGCATATATATATACCTATGCACTGTTGATAGGCGGTATTTTACACAAATTTACTCTATCTCCATGCCAACGGTATACTTTCTGCCTTTGAGGGCATATGGCTTGGGCAGTGGGGCTCAAATTCAGATGAGCCTGTAATGGTTCTGATGTCAGATTGTACTCCTCCACTCACATTTGATCCCAGAGAGCAGGGAATACACTGATCAGAAAACAGCAGCATCTGTTGTGGTCAAAGGTAACGAGATGGCAAAACTCCGTGGTGGAAGCATCCCCTGATTAGGTCAGGCCCCACTCTCACAACAGAGAGGCACTGTATCAGCTGACATTGCTTGCGTAATGTTTCTTTCTGAGGGCTGGTCTCCTTAAAAAGAGCTCTCCTAAAGCAGTCTCCTGCATGCTTAATGCCATGTGATACTCTCCAAAAGGGATGCGCCAATTTTTTGTCCTATATCTTCCCATCATTTGCCTAACAGACTTCCTTGCCACTCATGTGAATTTGCCTTTTTCATGCATCAGGTGACAGGTGCTAGTCTTCTGCAAAAGTAAATTACACCCATTTCTTAGTCTTGCAAGTCTGCAGCCTTCATTAGATCTGCATATTTGTCCAGAGGACCATGGATGAGGTAATCAAGAATGAAACAGACAGAATAAACAAAAGAGCCTCCACTAAATGACCAAAGCCTCTGTGGGGTAATTCTAATGATGGTCATGTAAATGATGTGTCAGACACTGACCTAAAGCCTTACATATATTCATACATTTAATCCATACAACAACCCTATAAAATCAATTCGTTACTACTCCCAAATCAGACTGCAATTCGGTACTTCAAGGCCTTATCAATCTGTAGGACAAATTAGGACCTGTACCCTGTTCTGTGTTCCACATTATATTTTTCATGTATAATATATCTTGAAAATAGATGTATTTATCTCAATATAAATAGGTGTATATATGTGTATAATATCTCGGAAATTGGTGTATTACTTTTTATACTTGCATACTTTTAAAAGACATTTGACTTTTTCATCGATTCATAATGATTGTACATAGTTATGGAGAACATGTGATATTTTGATACATGCATACAATATGTGATGATCAAATCAGGGTATTTAGGATAATTCATCACCTCATTTATCATTTATTTGTGTTGAGAACATTTCAGATCTTCTCTTCTAGCTATTTTGAAATATAAACTCAATGGGCTGAGTGTGGGGGCTCATACCTGTAAGCCCAGCACTTTGGGAGACTCAGGAGGGTGGATCACTTGAGGCCAAGAGTTGAAGACCATCCTGGCCAACATGGCAAAACCCAATCTCTACTAAAAATACAAAAATTAGCTGGGCGTGGTGGTGGGTGCCTGTAGTCCCAGCTACTCAGGAGGCTGAGGCAGGAGAATCACTTGAGGGAGGTGGAGAATGCAGTGAGCTGAGATCATGCCACTGCACTCCAGTCTGGGCAACTAAGTGAGACTCAGTCTCAAAAAGAAAAGAAAAGAAATCTACACAAAATTATGGTTTATTATAGCCACCCTATTGTGCTATGAAGCACTGGAATTTATTGATTCTATCTAACTGTATGTTTGTATCCATTAACCAGCCTCTCTTCACCCCAACCTCCAATGCTTCCCAGACTCTAGTAACTATTGTTCTACTCTCTGCTTCCACGAGATCACCTTTTTAGCTCCTACATATGAATGAGAACATGAGACATTTGTCTTTCTGTGCCTGGTTTATTTTACTTAATATAATGATCTCCAATTCCATCCACATTGCTGCTAAATGACAGGATTTCATTCTTTTTTATGACTGAATAGTACTCCATTGTGTATATATACCACATTTTCTTTACCTGTTCATCTGTGGATGGACAGATAGGTTGATTTCATGTTTTGGCTATTGTGAATAGTGCTGCAATACACATGGGGGTGCAGGTATTCCTTTGACATGCTGATTTTTCTTTGGATAAATACCCAGTAGTGGGATTGCTGGATTATATGGTAGCTCTATTTTTAGTTTTGTTGCGAAACCTCCATACTGTTTAGTTTTGTTGAGAAACCTCCATAGTTTGTTGTTAAAGCAAACTAAATATGGTCTGAGAAGGGCTCCATACTTCTATATTTGAGTCCTTGTGGATGAATGTAACTTAAGACGTGGACAAGATCGAAAGCCTAACTGAGGAGTACGTGCCTATAACAATAGCTGAGTCCCAGCAGTCACACTTCAACCACTCATACACGGCTGAATGTACAAACTGTGTTCAAATAAGACAAACTCCAAACTGTAACCAATCCAGCTGTTTCTGCACCTCACTTCCGATTTCTGTACGTCACTTCCCTTTTTTTGTCTTTAAATTTGTTCTGACCGTGAGGCACCTATGGAGTCTCTCTGAATCTGCTGTGATTCTGGGGCCTGCCCGATTTGCAAATTATTCATTGCTCAATTAAACTCCTTTAAATTTAAGGTTTTTGTTTTAACACTGTTTTTCATAATGGCTATGCTAAGTTGCATACCATTTTATTATATAGACATAGTGTATGAATTTAATCACAGAGATCACAGAGATTCTGATATATTTACTTAAATAAATCTCAAGCAAGTAAACTAAGGTAAGACACATAGTAGCTGCTCACAAAAGTTAAATTACATTATTGCTGTCAAATCTGTTGACTATTAAAGTAACCCAGAGGAAACTGAAGTTTCAAATCAGTTTCACAAGGTATACATTTTAATTGATGTATTGAGGCAACTGACAAACCATTGGGAGAGAGCTATAGTATATATTCCAAAATGTTCACACTGAATGTAAAAAAGGAAAATATGAAAAGAAGAAAACATAGGTGATAATCTACATGATTTTGGATGTGAAGAAGGAAGACCTTTTAAAATGTAAGATGATAAAGAAGATATTGTAAAGAAAAATGTCAGTACGTAAAAAAATAAAATGTATATTTTAAAAACCAAGATAAAAATCAAAAGAACAAAATTCTGGGGGAAGTATTTGAAACATACATGAGAATGTGCTACTATTCTTAATGTACAATGAGGTCTTATGAATGTATAAGAAAAAGACATTTCAATAAAAAAGTGCACAAATAAATTGCCATCTCTACTAAAAATAGAAAAATTACCCAGGCATGGTGGCGGGTGCCTATAATCCCAGCTACCAAGGAGGCTGAGGCAGGAGAATCGCCTGCAGGAGGCGATGGTTGCAGTGAGCCAAGAGCGCACCACTGCACTCCAACCTGGGCGACTGAGTGAGACTCTGTCTTCAAAAAAAAAAAAATTAAATTTAAAAAAAAAGCACAACTAGGCATAAAACATATATTTAAATCATTAATTAATAACTCCAAGAAATGCAAGAAACAAAAACATTGAGTTGTTCTGTTTTGTTTTTGCTTATCAAATGAGAAAACTATAAAAGAAGAATAACATATACAGAGAATAGTTAACTCTACTTATACTGCCAATGGATATATATTGGTACAACCTTTCCAAAAACTAATATGGCAATATATACTCAAAACCTTTTTTTGTGTGGAGCTTTTGACCTAGGAATCTATGTCTACATTTAATGAAGTTAATTCAAGGAAAACAATTATGGGTGGACCCCCCCAAAATTATATAAAGGGGTTTCATCAGTGTTAGCAATAGAGGCCAAATGGGAACAATTTAAATGTCAAGAAACTATTAAATGATCAAATGTATTATGGTACACCATTGTATGATGAAGTATTGTACAACCATTATAGATCATGTTATAGAAGAATTTTTAATGAATCTGGAAAGCAGTCACAATATTTTTGTGACCTTTCTTTAATGTATTATGAAAAATTTCCCCCAAAATAAAAAAACCATAAATTGATTATAGCAATTATTTAGCTTCAATTATTGTCAATTCATGTCCAATCTTGTTTTATGTACACCCTTCTCTACCCCCATTATTTTGAAGGATTGTTTCATAAATCTCTCTATTTTTAGTTTGTTTGCATCAGGATCCAAATAAACTCCATGTGCTACAATTGGTTGACTTATCTCCTAAGTCTCTTTGGGTTTTCAGCCATCTATTCTTTTCCCTGCTCGCACATTACTTTTAAAGAGATTGGGTGGTTTGTCCTGTAGAGTTTCCCGTAATCCAGGTTATTGATTGCAGCCTTCTGGTGTGGTTTAACATGTTCTTCTGTGTCTTATATTTCCTGTAAACTTGTAATTTATTCTAGAGGCTCAATCCAATTCAGAGTTAATTTTTTTTTACAAGACTGCTTTATAGATTGTACTGTGTACTTTCACAAGTCTTTGTATTGTTAGCAGCCTTTGATGCTCATTTACTAAATTCATCATCTCACTAGAGTTTGCAAACTGAGAATATTCTATCATTGCTTCCTTACTTTTAACATGAATACTTCAATAAAAAGAAACGTCCTCTCATGAACTATTTGGTTACCCAAAAAGACAGGATAAATGTTTGATTTTTTTCATTTTATTTGCCAGATTTCCAAAGAATGAGTAGGTTCCTTAGAATCTTCCAGAGGCAAGCAATGTGTGTGTGTGTGTGTGTGTGTGTGTGTGTGTGTGTATGTGTTCCTATTTTATGAATCAGTAATGAGCTCATGTATTTAAATATGTTTAATATATTTTCATTTATATATTGATGTCCAAATTGTCCCACCTTTGGTCTGTGGTGAACATCTTCATATTAATTCTCAAGTGTTTGATAGCCTTCTTTCTTTCTGAAATAAAAGATGTTCTAGGCTCATCATATCTTTCCTGAGCAAGACTTGAAATTGTCCAGGACTGCCTCCTTTCTTTTTAAATGGGAAATGGTTTTTAGAAACCACAGTCTTGTTACTAGGAGTTGCTCATCGCCACTAGGTTGGTATTGTTTCTAGCCTTTTTTTATTGGAATGGCTAGGATATATGTAATTTTTTGAAAAGAAAATTTGCTATGAGTTTATACCAAACTTATAACTCAGTTTTTACTTAACCTATCAGTCTTCTATCTGTCGCTCCTTTCTTCCATTACAAATAATAAATGATGCTGTAGAAAAATATGTAATTTGGGGAAATAGCCATAATATACATTTCAGTGGAAAATAATCATATATATATACCAAATATATAATACCAGTAGTTATTTCTTAATAAGATTAAAATGAATTTTTAGTTTCTTTTTTCTTTTTTTTTGCTTTAGTATTTAAACATTTCCATAAGGAATTCATTTTATTTTTGCTATAAGAAAAAATTTGCTAAAAAAACAAAAATAAGCCAGATGGCATAAATTATAATATAGTAAACTGTCTGCCAATCTTATACGTGGGTAGAATAATGGTAATTCATTACATCTGTGGAGTGCTTTACAATTTACAAAGCATTTTACATCTATTATCTTTCGTAATCATCACAACAGCATTGTGAGGAAGATCGAATAGAAATACTGCTTTATAGATAAGAAAATTGAGGCTTGAAAGGATCACATATGATGGAATCAAGGTTAGAACTCGGGGCTCCTGATTTGGTCAGTGTTCTCTCCCTGACCTCTCTATCTCTAGATGATTGTTACTATGTTTTCTCTCATTTTTCAGGAAGACAAGAAGATCCTATAATGTTCTGCCTACTATTTCCAATGCTATCCTTAGAGCCCTCTTTCTTCAGCATAAGACTTAGAGGCCCAAAATGCCAGTACTTCTTTTTCAACTTTATTTTTGTCAAAGTTATTCATTAACATAATTTTAAAAGCTAAATATCCCACAAGGATTTAATGCAAAACAGAGTCCACTGACCTACAATTCACCATCCAACTACACCTAATATTCCCTCTCCCCTGAGGCAACCATTTTAACTATTTGAGCTGTTTCTTCTCATTTTTATTTCCATATTTCTAAATATTCTGCTTCTACTATATTCTTGATTCTTTAATTGTTAGAAACTATCAGTATACTTCCTACTATTGAAGATGATCATGATCATTTAACTTTTTCCTCTTTATAGATACTTCCCTTTTCCCTATATCTTCAATGCACTTATGTCAGAATTTTTATGTTAGTATTGTCATTATTATGAGTGTGTAATTATTACTCTCAACTAAGCCATGTAGTGTACTATTATGTACCATATTGTTTTAATTTTTGTTTTCTCTTGAGTTAATAATTGCCTCTTTTTCTTTCATATTTGCTTAGTGTTTTAGGTACTTATTGCTATTTCATCCCCAAACTACCAAATTATAAATATTCTCTCAGTACATTCTAGTATATCAGTCTATCCCTTCCCTTCCCCTCCCCTTCCCTTTCTCATAGAAATTTTATTTCCTTTTGTCTAAACTTTTCCCAGTGTGGGCTCCTTACTTTCTAGGACTGCTGCATAGTTCTTGTTTTAGGATCCCTTGCCACCATATTCCTAGGGATTTTATTGGATCTCTCTCATATTTATACATTTTGTTTCCAGGATCCTGTATCTTCCTCTTTGCTTTTTTCCTCTGTATGCTGAGAACAAGTGTATGGAAGGCAAAGTTTTTGAGACCTGCTTTGGTTGGATATAGAATTCTAGATTGAAAGTACATTCTTTAGTATTTTAATGACCTTGATGGTTTTATTGTCCTCTTGCTTTCAGCGTGGCTTATTAAGAAGACTGATGGAATTTTGTCTCTTTCTCCTCTTTGGGTGGCCTTTTAATTTTTCCTGCTCTCTGCAAGTTTTTAGGATGGTCTCCTTTTCCCAGAGTTCAAAATTATATGAGGATTGGTGTGGGTCTTCCTTCATCCAATGTGCTGAACTGTGGCTGAGTTCTTCTACTCTAGAACCTCTGAGAAATTTATTTATTTCATTGATAGTTTATTTGTTCTCTAGTTCCAAAGTCATCTTATTCAGATATTGAATAAGATATTGAACCTCTCAGATGGTTTCTAATTTTTTAATCTTCTCTTTCCTATTTTCCACATTTTTGTCTCTTTGTTTTACTTTTAGGAGATTTTCTCAGCTTTGCCTACCAATCCTTCTGTTGACATTTTTATTTCTGCTGTCATATTTTTAATTTTCAGAAGCTTGTTTTAATTTTTTGTTTTGTTTATGAAATGAGGTCTTGCTCTGTTGCCCAGGCTGGAGCGCAGTGGTGTGGTCACAGTTCACTGCAGCCTCGACCTTCCCAACTCAAGTGATTCCCTCCTCAGCTTCCTGAGGAGCTGAGACTGTCACCATTGGGAGATAGTCTCACCATTTCTATACAGATTTCATTTACTTCTCCTGTTCCTTTTTTTTTTAGCACAGTGTATCTACCTTTAGCTGAGCTGTTTTCCAGAAGTCCAGACTTCCTCAGGCTCACTTACTATAGTCAGTAAATCTCCAGTCCTCTCCTTGGGGGTTGACAGTGCAGGCACTCAGGAAAACAAAACAGAGAACCGAACCTTAAGACGAACAACCAATTTTCCTTTTTTCCAACCCCACCCAGGCCCCTACTTTCAGAAATGCCTGAGGCTTCCCATTTCTGAGGTTTCCTTGTGCTCTGAAATGAAAATCAGATCCCTTCTGGATGTTTTCCACTGATAGCTTAGGTTTCACTTTCTCATGTCTGCCTGTCAATTATTTCTTGTCCATCTGCTTTATAGTTCCAAAATGCTATTGTCTTCTCTCTGGTTCTTTTTTCCTTTGTAGTTTTCTGCTTTGTTATCATTTCTCTGTCATTTTAGTAGGTGTTAGGGAAAGAACAGAGGTGGAAGTGTGTTTCTTCCTCTGTGTGTAACTGAAGTTCAAACTCTTCTTCCAAGCCAGTGTTTTAAGAGGTGTTCAAACCACACAAGGGTCTTGAGCTCTTTCTCTCTCTGAGAAGCACTGTGGCTCCACTGTTTACAGGATTATAGATGAATCCTGGAACCAGAGTGCCATCATCTTTAAAATACAGATAATTGTTTGGACAAATGGAGGCAGGATGGCGCACTTCCGGGTTCTTCTTCACCAATTTTTCCCGCGCGTGCGAAAATGCAGCCAGCGCCCAGGGAAGGTGCAGATCAACTGGGCATGTGCCAGGTGACGTCAATCCAAAGAGACCAAGATTTACCTGGTGGCACCTGCGAAACGCCCCCCGACACGCCCGTGCCCCGCCTATTGCCCTCCCACTCCTAGAAAAGCCACTCTCCGCCAGTGAGCCATGCGGCCTTCCTGAGTCCTCACTCCTGTCGGGATGTCGGGACAGCAGGAATTCCGTCCCAGAGCCCCACCGGGGGACTCTGCCAGCCTTCTTTGCCGGAGGCCGACAGACCTCTTCCCCACACCTTAGGTGACCAAAATAAACTTGCAGTTTTGCTCCTGACCTTTGCCTACTCGCTGGTTCTTTTGTGCTCGCTCTGGTGGTCTTAGAAAAACAAGTCAATAATAACATCTGCCTAACTGGTTATTATAAGGGTAACTGGGATGATGTTTGATCTGTAGTTTTAGATTCTAATAATTTGAAGAATATCAATAAAAAGCAGCTATGTTGTTTTTAATATTATAATTACTGGCAGACTATGTTAGGGGTGGACAGCTCATTTAGTTACTAAGGGAGGTGGTAAGGCAACAGTAGGGAACTAGAAAATCCTCTTCTACAAATGCTTTGGTAACAAGTCCTGGATTGTAGAAAGTAATAATTGATGATAGTAGCTAATATTTACTAAGCGCTTATTATGCCCCAATTAGTGTGCTGTACAGGTTATCTCAAGCATCACAACAACGTGATAAATAAACACCATTATTATCTTCATGTTAGAAATGAGCAAATTGAGGTGTGGTGATGTTAAATCACTTGGTCAATATCACACAATAAAGATGTGGCAGGTCTTAGATTAGAACCCACAGTTTGCTTTAGAGCTGTTACTCCTAATACCAAGGCCAGAGCTTCTCAAATCTTAACATCATCACGAATCACCAGGGGATCTTGTTATGCAGCACAGCTCTGGCTCAGTAGCTCTTGTGTGGGGCTGTGATTCTGCATTTCTAACAAGCTCCCAGGTGATGCTGATGCTGCTGGTCCCAGGACCACAATTTGAGTAGTGCCCAGACTGTGCTCTCTATGTTGGCCACATCATATGGAACCTAATTTTTCCCAGGTACAAATGGGACCACAAGAACAGTGATGGTACCCATCACACTGTCGTCCTGCCCTATGTGCATAATGTGCATAAACAGAACCCCAGAAATCATTTCTCCTACTGCACACTCTCCTCAGGAGCCCTGGCGTGTCTCACATACTTTTAGCCTTCTCTACTGCTTTGGCTGCAAGATACTCACTACTTTCCACCGCCTTTGAAGTCAAAGGTAGACCCTCACTGTTACCTGCTTCTGCGGCCTTCTCTGAGCACACCATGCCTGGAGTTTTAACTCTGGGTATTCTGAAATATGCAAGAGCCTTAAGGTGTAGAAAGACATTGAGTTTCTTCCCTCCAGCCCTCAGCAGAGTTGTGCTGTGTTCACTGCAAAAAGCAAGAAGACCCTCTTCCACTCAGGGCTGCATGGGCCCCAAGCAGCATTACTTGTGCTCTGGATCTCTCAGGTTCCCTTGTGAACACACCGCTGTCAGCTGCTGCCTGTAGCCTTACTGTCCTGGGAAAATATGCTGTTGTCCTGCCTCCCTTTTTCTCTCACTAGCTGAAAAAATGCTGTCGTCCTGCCTCTTTCTCTCATTAGCCTCTGCTTCAGCTCTCTTAGAATTAACCACCCTGAAAGCACGTCAACTCAGGCCAGCTTCCAACTTGTGGGGGAAGGGTGAATCTCAGCTTAGGCTCAACTAGAACCATACTCTGGTATGACACAAGGCATAGCAAAGGAGACATTGGAGAGGCACTTCAAAGATTTAGAGTTCATAATGAGGCAAGGGAAAGCACTGGAATAAAGCTGAGTCTGAGGCGGGAGACCCACTTCTGCCCCAACTTAGCTATGTGACCTTGAGCATTTTAGCAACCCTCTCTGATTGTTCCAAAACTATAAGGAGAAAGAGGCTCTAGATGACCTTCAGTGTGTACCTTCCCATTCTATATGATGCTCTGTTATCTTCTAATAGCACCTAGTGATTTAGATATGTCTATAAGGAATTATTCCTACTTGCCAAGCATTTGTTCTACTAAATAGAAATTAGAGCAGTGCTAAATAGAGAGTTCAAATGTAAAGCCAGGTTGGGCATGGTGACTCATACCTGTAATTCCAGCACTTTGGGAGGCTGAGGTGGCGGGTCACCTGAGGTCAGGAGTTCAAGACCAACCTGGCCAACATGGTGAAATCCCATCTCTACAAAAATACAAAAATTAGCCAGGCATGATGGCAGGTGCCTGTAATCCCAGCTACTTGGGAGGCTAAGGTGGGAGAATTGCTTGAACCCGGGAGGCGGAGGTTGTACTGAGCCCAGATCATACCATTGCACTCCAACCTGGGTAACAGAGTGAGACTCTGTCTCACAAAAATAAATAAATAAATAAATAAATAAAATAAAATAAAATTAGCCAGGCATGGTGGCACACACCTGTAATCCCAGCTACTTGGGAGGCTAAGGCACAAGAATTGCTTGAACCCAGGAAGTGGAGGCTGCAGTGAGTTGAGATCATGCCTCTGTAACTCCAGCCTGAGCAACAGAGCAAGACTCTGTCTCAAAATAATAATAATAAATTCATTAATTAAAAATAAATGAAATGTAAAGCCAAATAGCTTAGGCTCCCCCATCACTAGCTCTGTAATCTTACTTAAAAGTCACCCTTCCTTTCAACTCTTTAGTTTTCTCACCGTAAAGTTAAGGGGTTCTACCAACTGAATTCATTGTAATAAAGGCTTCAAACTAGAGGCTCTTGGGCATCATTCAGTCTGCACACATGTTTTGCTTAATCCATTGAGTATTTTAAAATTTTTCAATCAGTTACTAACATTTAAAAATTAGGAGTTTTTACATAAAAATCTGGTTTTCTGACTTTTCTTGAAAGATCAGAAAATCTAGGTGACATGAGTCAACCATTGCTGCAAAGCCACTATTGGCTGAACTGCACTGCAGCCATCTTTTTAAAAAGGGGGATGCGCCCTCTGCACTGTCGCAGCTCCTACTGGTTCCACATTACTCATTTATATTACTCAAGTCCTATAAGTATTTGAGTTTGTGATCCCTGGACAGCCATCGTACTTACGAGCTGTGTAATATCAGGGGAGTACTTATCCTTTTTAAGACTCAGTATCCAAATTATAGAATGGGAATAATAAAATGTTCACCTCATTGCATGGGGTGTATTAATGAGACAGAGCAGTGATCAGCAGACTTTTCTGTAAAAAAAGGGAAAGTAAATATAGGCTTTGCAGGCCATATAAGATCTGTGTTACGTATTCTCTTTGTATCTATCACTTCTCTTCTCTCTTTTTTTAAACAGTCTTCTAAAAATGTGAACATTTTTAGTTCTCAAGCTGTACAAGAATAGGCTGCAGGTGGATTTGGCCCATGGGTCATAGTTTGCTAACCCCCTAAAATAAAGTATTTGGAGCACATACAATAATGCCTGGCATGCAGTGAATATCAATAAATGTTAATTCTCATTATATCAGTATCAGGTCTCTCATTCTCTTACTCTCAGACATGAGTGGACTCCGCAGTGCCCATCAGAACTCTCCACTGCCATTTCAGTTCTCTTCTGACAACGCAGAGGGGGACAGCATTTTGTCTGCTGAGACATGTTCTTCTAAATAGAAAGTGCTGCATGGTACATAAAGAGCTCCAAAGCAGCACAACAAATACAGTGCAACTGTGTCATCACCATGAAATCAAAACCATTGTTTAAGCCATTTGCTAAACCACATCCCCATTTCAGTTATTCTGTCTAAAACATTACCAAACAATCACAACTGGACAGAGAGCTGGAGGTCCTGAAAAATCTGATTATAGGTTTTCTGTTCTCATCGCTTTCCTCCTTTGTTTTGATCCTTTAACTCTCCTCCCTAAACACCTTGTGCTGTATTATTATTT
>NW_012114921.1:3822698-3947347 GCF_000951035.1 Colobus angolensis palliatus | reverse complement strand
AATGCCAGGGATGCAGCTTGAGCTGAAAGGCACTTGACAAAATAAAATTGCATTGTGTTGTAGGACTCTCATACATGCAGCTTGGCATAATTAAAATAAGAGAGACATGATATTGTTTGCTCATTCAAAGAATGTGATGACTGAATCTAAAGAAATGTCAGTTATTTTTCTATGGTATCCAAGGAACCCAGGGAGAACATGCATTTAAATAAAAGAGCCAAGGAGCACATCAAGAGATTGTCCAAAAGATACACGTTCTTTTTTTCCTCTTACTGGTAATTCACTAAGAAATGGAACAAAATCATATATGGGTGATAAGCCAAGTTCCTAGAATGGCGTTGACCCAAGTTTCCTGGATCTGGGCCCTGTGCGTCATGGTTATGAGGATTCACCATAATTGCAGTAATTTAGCAAATACTATATGAGCACCTACTGTGTGCCAAACCCTGAGCTAAGTGCTAGAAATGGAGGGATGAGTAAATTGAGGGTCTCATGTTAAGCACATAATTCCAATCTAAACAAAGTATTAATTAGTGGTATGATTGCAAGAGCCAACACTTGTTAAGCATATACTCATGCCCAGCATTGTTTTAGTGCTTTTTAGTTGATGAATTTATTTAGTCCTCTCAACATTCTTAAGGGTTATATGCTATTATAAATTTCCATTTTGCAGATGGGGAAGTGGAGGCCAGAGGTGAATTTAATTATTTAAGGCCACACAGCCAGTAAGTGGAAGAGCTAAGCCTGACTTCAGGGACAAATCCCTTATAAGGCACTAAACAGCCTCTTAATAAAAGGGCTTGAATCATGTTCTGGGAATACAGTGCAGCAAAGACCCTAATTCTGCTTTGGGGGTCAGGGAACACATGGGACAACATGTTTGTCTCCAAGATTCCTTTCACAGGGAAACCGAGCCAGACATTCTAGGCAGAGAAGGAGCATATGTCCAGAAAATGGTATTTGTAACAGCCTCAGAAAGAGAGAATATTTAATTTTGACTGTTACACTTGCCTTTAAAGAAAATAACATTCAGCATTGCCAGTAGGTTCTTATTCAATATTAGTCTTCCCTGCAGTTCCACAAACTTCAGGAGGGCGGGTGCCTGTCTTATTGACTACTGTGTGTTTAATGCCTAGCACATGCTTAATAAATAAATTTTGAGACACATGAACAAATCTAGTCAAGGTAGAACAGCAGGATAACGATGAATCTAATATTATCCGCCATGGACAAGGGTTAATGCTCAGCTTTATTTGATACCCATATTAGCATTTTAAAATTCTAATTTCACACTGCTCTTTACTAGACATGACCAAGGTATTCCTAAAAGGCTTTAAAAGCATAATATTGTAAAAACTCCCATTACTATATGTATCAATAACATTTTGTATATGTATCTGAAGTAATTATCCTGTGCACAGAATTCTAAGCAGAATGCTGTACTTAACCCATGATAGCCATTAATTAGATAAAATGAAATGATGTTACAGTTGCTTGCAGCACATTTTAAAGTGAAAACCCATGTGTGACAATAAATGAATGTTCTTTTTATCTCCTGTAGAAGAAAACCAATGGCTATTGTAGAGACCTCCCACACATGCTTTCCCCTAGTGAAGCTGGCAGAGCCATCTAAAGAAAAGAACCATTTTGACTTTGCTTTACTTAGATCAACAAATATGTCTAAGGCTGGGGGTAAAAGGGGAAAAAAATGGGATCTATTTGCCAGAGGGTAGAGCTGGAGGAGGTTTGGCGATTTGATTATTTCTTCTTAAGATGTCTTTGCAAGTATCAAATTGAGAACAGCATCTATTTAGAAGGCTTGTCATAGATACTGTTAAGTGCAGGGGCAGGGCTTAGTAATTTTTTTCTACCAATAAATATTTTTATTAGAAAATTATTGTAGTAGAATGATTCAGAGGTTTAAAACAGGTATTTGAATTTTCCATAAAATAATTTCCCAAGACTGGGCCACGGAGAATTGTTTACCTACAACCACGCAAAATAACGCATGATTATAATTCCTAACTATCTAGAGTAAGCCAGAGTACTGAAATCCAAGAGCAGTGTTCATTTTTGCCTCCAGCGGGCGCTACGCTCATAAATGAAGGCAGCCAGTTCTGATACCTACTCTGTGTTGGGCTTCCTCTGGCAACAGTTGAACTTTCAGGTTGTTAAATGTATTCATGAACGAAGGAAAGAGGAGAGCTTTGTGTTAACCTGACCTGAGTTCCACTTCTGGCTGTACTATTTAGTAGCTGTATGTCTGGGCAAATCATGAGGCTGGCATGGAACAGTATTCCCTCTTCTCTCTGATTACATTTCCAAATCTGAGCGTGGAAAAGAAATGACAGAAACAGCCATTGAGAGATAAAGCAAGTAATAACTTGCCTAATCCTGAATTGGAGAGATTTATAGTTGGAAACAACATATTACCTGGCCCTGCCCTGAGTTCTGAGACAATATGTAACATCAAAATCATCATATGTATATGTGTGTGTGTGTGTATGTATATGTGTGTGTGTATATATATATATATATACACACACACACACACACACACACACATACACACACACACACACACATATATATATATATATATATCATTCCACAAATATTTGTGGTGTTGTGGTGTATTTACAACACATCAATGACTGTGCTAAGGAATGAGGATTCATGTAGAGCAAATGTAGACATGGTCCCTTTGGAGTGGTTCACAGTTAGCAGATTTTTTCATATGCATATCTCAGCAATGTGAAATAGGAGTTGTTGATGACCCAATATTACAGATGACAAAATAGAAGCCAAGAGTCAGAAAATCTGAATGTAACACAAGAAATTGGAATCAAGAGTAACTCTCAGAAAGTCTGGCTCTAAAGCTAGTGTTCCCTGCACTGTACTTGTGGACTCTCCATTTTATATCAACAACAGCATAGATATCTGTTTAGTGTTGGACACGTGGCAAAGTGCTTTTTGCTGACTCAATTTCATTTAATTCTGTGATGTAGATATTTTTACTATTATCTCCACAATTCATTGATATATGTATCATTGAGACCCAGAGGGATGTGGTGGCTGGTCCAAGATCACTCAAGTAGCTAAAGTCAGAGCAGAGACTAGATTCCAGTATTTCTGATGCCAAACTCTGTCCACCATACGTGGACTCCCAGTTTAAATATTTCTAAATTCAGAATCTTTGAGCCTTATTTTCATGGTCTAAGATTATTTCCATGACCTATGTAAATTATAATTAAATCCATGCTAATAGGCCATTTTGTGGCAAAACCTCAATAAGCAGTGAGCCGAGGCCTGCAGGCTTGCAAAATTATTTATGGTGAACTCCGATGGCTGCTATTACTCAATCTATATGTGCTGCAGCAAAGTGTTTACTCCTCTATGCAAACTGACTACTCAACTACATTTTTCTTCATTCCCCCTCAGCAAAATTGGGGAACCCAGCCTCTAGCATATGGAAGCATTTCTATGCTGCTAGATTTTCTGATGCGGGTGGGATAGGGATGGTGGAAGTATGATTTGCAACGATGTGTTGGAAGAAACATATATCTCCGAGTGAGGCTGATTGGACTAGGTTCCATGTGACAAAAGTTGTCTCCAGAAAAGACATTTTTTCTTCCACTTTACCCCCACTTCACCATTTGTTAAAATCAGTGATTTCTGAATCTGTCTTAACACTTGTGAGAACACAAAATCCAGAAGATCTGGGCTTTTTTTTTTTTTTTTTCCTATAATGCTGAACCTTTCTGGTGGGCTCAGGTTTCTGCAAACTGCTCCCAAATGGGCACAGACAAGGAGCTGAGCACTTCCTTCAGGTGTTCGTGACCACACTAAAGATTTTTTAAAGTAAATTAAATTACTAAATGTGTAAGCACTGTGTGAATAGATGGCACTTTTAAACTTAGTATGCCTAACATGTTAATTTTATGAGTAAACCTATACATAATACATTATTCTATTCTCAGATGAACAAAGGGCTGCTCCAGCTGCCAAGGGCGTGGAAACAATGTGACATATATCTTTAGTGTTCTAAGAAATATCCTTTTTTTTCTCCTTGAAATGATACTTTTCCCTTTATTTAGACTCAAATTTGTTTATGGCGCTGGTCTACTGCATCAGGTAAAGACCTGTCAACCACATAGGAGCTTTCTCTACCTCGTTTTCTATTTAGAAATGCGTGGAAACATAAAGAAACTAAAGGCTTGTGCATGACTTTGAAGGACACATGGATAATTTGAAACCAGAGTATTTGATGTGTGCCAAGGACCCTATCCCCTGCTTTGTTGTTTTAACAATGCCTTAAGTGTAAGTGCGTTTGTGGCTCTCTTCTCAAGGATCTCTCACGGACATCCTCTCCTTCGTTCCTCCCAGCATCCCTGGATGTCTGTCTTCAGATAATAACAGGATTGTTATTATCCCTGTTTTCGAATGACAAAACTCAGGATCCGAGAGACTATATAACTTCTTGTAGGTTACACACAGAGTAAGCGGGTGGAGTTCAGGTCTCGGCTCTTCACAGCCTCCTCGCCCACTTGCTGCAGGCATGTGGGTATCCAGGGTGCTCTTCCCAGGACTAGGGTGAGGAGCACTGGAAGTCAGGGGACAGAGACTTTCTGGGCACCCTGGCCCCTGCATTAATAGAGCAAGGGGGCTGACCTGAGTACCATCCCTACGGCTTCCTTCTTTGATACTCTGCAGGTTTTGTACTTTCAAGGATCTAAACCTTGAGGCAGTGACTCAAAAGGTCTTGGATTTGGATGTTTAAATATATGTACTGCCTTTCACATGTGTCATACAAATCAAATTCATAAATACTTAAAGGTAATAATACTATTTCTTAAAGTACTCAAAAGGAGGTGGGGGGATTGAAGTTTTACTTAGATCTGACATCACCATTGAGATATTCACATTCATATGTTTTTCCCCAATAGCTGAACTCCCGATGGCAAAGTTGTTGGATTTGGTGCCATTGTACGCCCTTCCTGCTACCTCCACGCCCTCTTTTTTCTGTCTCGGGAACTAGCACAGTGCCTGGTGCCTAGCTAGCTACTCAATAAAGAGCTGGTTTAGCTTTGCCATTATTTTATTCTTATTTAATTCTACCTAACATATAAAGCCACAGAGATTTTTGAACATAAGTTTAAAGAAGTGATAATAAATGCCTCCCAAAATAAAGTAACTCTTTATAGAAACTTATTGAATCAGTATTATCACATGTGCAAGCTATACTCAGATAATACGCAAGTCCATTAAAAACAGGGCCACCTTCTAAGAAGGTTTGAAGAGTTTTCAACGTGAAGGGCACTGAATACTGTGTGTGAAGGCATGCCTGATTTTCTAGGACACTTCTTTTTTTCCTGTAATTTTACTTTTTTCAATTATTTTATTAAATGTACAACCAGATATAATTCTACCTTTAAACCATTGTTAGATTTTTCACATAAGTTCATCAATTTGAAGCAAACAAATCCTTTTTCAGGCCAAAATCAGGTCTCTTGATTTTTATCTTGGAGAAATTAAGTCCCTGTAGCTTGGTGGCGTATGAGAACCCTCTTGGGTGGACTGGCAAACACAATCCTCTGGTTTTTTAACCTAGGACCCACAAGACACTCTCAAATCAATTAGTTTTCAAAGCACCCATGCATTGAGAGTACGCTATGTGAGGCATTGTACTGTTTGCAGTAACCACGAAGGCTGACTCTGACTGTCTCCATTTTATAGGCAAGGAAACTAAGGCTCAAAGCCACATGGCTAGGAGCTGGCAGAGCAAAGTGTTAAACTCCGGTCTGTAGAGCTCCAAAGCCTGTATTCTCTCCACCACCTCCCTCTAATCTACTGCTCTGGGACCCTGATCTCCTCCTCTATGCAGAATTCACTGTTGACAGAGCTCCAAGCTAAAAACCATTGCCTCAAAATGACAGAGGAAAATCGAGTTGTCAGATGTGACCCAGAGCAAAGCTCTAATTCAGAATCATTTAGTTTCATATCTGCCACCTGAGACCACAGCCACATTTCTCCTTTCTCACTGAAGGAGAACACAGAGACATACTTTCTCAGACTTACTTTTTAGGACCTGCATCTGTGGAGGCGCTGCTGCCATGGGACTTGCCAGTCACTAACATTTAGAGTTATACTTGCTACATGACGGTTGAAACCCCCATGCCTACTTACTTAAAAAAAATTCCTGTTCTGGATTTTTAGCAGATCCTGACTTGCTACTCTGTCCTGTGCCTGTATCTCCAGATCCACTGGGCACCATGGAAAGCCAATGCTTAATTTCTTCTAATGATGCAAGAGGTAGAAAGAGCCTCTTGAAGCCCTAGCTACCTGCTAAAATTTATAGAATTTTGTCCCTTGCCACAGGTCACACCCTATTTTAATGTTACAAACAAACAAACTCAAAAATGCTGAAAGTGAGTTTCTGATCTCTGAATAAGTAGGTACTTCTAAGGATAATAAGTGGAAGAAAGCATAATGAAAGATATCAATAGACTGACTACATAAGACTCAAATTTCTGTGCACCAAAACATTCATTAAAAAATAAAAGGCAAATAATACTGGAAAAATGTTTTTTAATAGACTGGCAAAGACCTACTATCTTTCATAAAGATGGAACTTTTATGAAATGATGAAAAAATTAGTAGGAAAATGGACAAAGGGCATAAACAGAAAATTCATAAAAGAGTAAAGACAAATAGCTAATAAACATGAAAAAGTTTCATCTCACTAATAATCAAAGAAATAAAATTAAAACAATATTAAAGAACTAGTTTTTGTATATCAATATGTCAAAGGTGAAAAAGAAAAATAATTCCTAATGTTTGTAATATGAGAAATGTTTTTACTTTTTTCAATTTGATATACACAAATTCACTTCTCATTACTGTTCAACTTTGCATTTCTTTGACTAAAAAAAGTTTTAAAAATACTGATGTTCCTTGACTTATTGATTCCAATTCTAGTCATCTATGCTAAGGAAGTAATCAAAGATGGAAACATTAATTATCTATGTTTATCACAGCATTATTTACATTAACAAAAGTTGGAATGGTAGAGAACTGAAATGTTCAGGGAAAAGAATTGGTTCACTAAATAATGGTACCTGTATTACTATGCATGCACAAAAATTGTTGTAAAAAATAGTTGTAATGACATTAGAAAATGTTCATGACATATCCATACATCCATAGGCACACACACGTATATACAATATAATCTTAGTTGCTTAAAATGTCTCCTATAAACACACCCACAAAGAGGAAGGAAGTTCGTAAGTGTGCAACAGTGATTATTTCTTGGTGGAGGAAATAAGTATTGTGGGTGTTTTATTTTCTTCTTTCCATTTAACTTCAACGTTTTCTATAATGAACATGCATTGCCTTAATAATCAGAAAAGATTTCCAACAAACGTTATTAATAAATAAGAAAGAAAATATCTGGGCAGCTTGTGTTGAAGGCCCACCAAGAAAGTCTAAACACAGACCCCTTCCCTGAACAACTCTGCACACAGAGTCCATCACATGGTTTAGCTGCCAAGTCAGAGTCTGGGGATATGAGGGTAGGGATATGAACTTCCTAGAATTAAGCCTGAATGCAGAGCAAAAGTTAAGCTAAGCCAATCAGAGCATGCCTGGTTATTGTCAGCATACTGTGAAAGTAGTAAACAGTAAAACGCATTTTGAATACTTGCTTAAAAGTCAAGTATGATGCACATGAGATGTTTGCTACCACAAAAGTGAAATACTGTTAGTTACTATTTGGATGAGTAGGAACATGCTATTCTAAAAAAGCACCTTTACTTTATATAACAATTCTTTAAAAAATATGAAAATATTTTTCTTAAATGTAATGTATGTATATCATGGAAAATTTAGAAACTATGGAAAAGTAGAGACAAAAAATGATAGTTCTACCATGTAAAGATGACCACAATTCAAATTTTATAGTATTTCTACCCTTAGAATGGTATTTTTATTTATTTGTTTTTGGTCCTATTTCCTCCACATAATTGAGATCATAACATATTTTGTTTCTAAAGAGGTAGAATATTTTTTTTTTTTGAGACAGTCTCACTCTTGCTCAGACTGAAGTGCAGTGGCACGATCTCGGCTCACAGCAACCTCTACCTCCCAGGTTCAAGTGATTCTCTTGCCCCAGCCTCCTGAATGGCTGGTGTTACAGACATGCACCACCATACCTGGCTAATTTTTGTATTTTTAATAGAGACAGGGGTCTCACCACATTGGCCAGGCTGGTTTCGAACTCCTGGCTTCAAGTGATCCACCCACATCAGCCTCCCAGAATGCTGGGATTACAGGTGTGAGCCACTGCACCCAGCTAAGAAATAACCTAACCTGTTGTTCCTTAATGTTTTTGCATTGGAGGAAAAATCACCATAATATAAGGGATTTGTAATTCACTGAGTGAGTGAGTGAGTGAGTGGGGTTGGGGAAAGCACACAATACTGTCTCCATGCACATGAAGGAAGACATGACTCCTACTAGAGGTTCACAGAGACATCCACAGGACAGAATTGATGAGCAAATACTATTGCAAGTGCATTTGAAAATAGCGTACTAGGCAGAGGTATTTTATCACCTAACTTTGATAAGTATATTTTAAAATATTTTAGAACATCTTATACTCTCTTTTTGGAAACTTTGGCTTAATCTGTATGCACACGAACTCATATCCTTGGGCTTCGAAATGAGGCATAGAATCTAACCATTAGTTTGAGGCTCTGAAGGCATCTTATTGGATCTATTTCAACACTAATAGAAATGAGAAAGAGGCCAATCATGGCCTGTATTTTTAAGGGATTTGTGGTTCTCATTTATATTATCAAATACTTTGTAAGACTTCTTCGGGCCTAAAATTGCCATACTTCACATTCACAGCCAGCTGTGTCCTGTCAGCCAGAGACAGTTCACCCCCAAATCTCGCTGCTCTCTGGCAAGGAGATTCTGTTGCTGAAATGAGCAGTAACATTTGGGGATAGTGTTTGCAAAACAATGTAAAGCCTTGAGAAATTTGTAATACTTGAGTAAAATCCAGATAATATTTTCAGTTATCTCCAGCCATCACTTTAGAAAACAATGAGTGAATGAGTAAATGAAAGAAGGCAGGCACTGAGAAACTTTCTTGTGGAGAAAACACAGCCCAAGTCTCAAGGAAGTTATGTTAAAAACAGCATTAGGTTTTGTTTACACTTTGATGTGTATTTTCTAAATCAGGAATTTCAAATAATGTCAGCATAATAACTGGCACCATTTATCGAGTGCCTTAAGCATTGTGTGAAAGCTCCTTTGTAGATATTACAACAAGTAACTCTTCAATAGTTCTTGGTCATTAGTCCCCCGTTTCACAGATGATGAAACTGATGCGTAGTGGAAAAGATAAAAGTGGAATGCCAGTGTGTGTTTGTTTGTTTGTTTTTCTGTTTTTTTTTTTTTTTTGCTGTGACTATCTTTTTAATGTAGTCCTTGATTGGATCTATTCTGCAGTTACAAAGGGATCATTTTGGTCTTTGATAATAATTAGTTGGAATTTATTATTTATTTTTGTGACTGTTCCTGTAAGTCTCAGCAGTAGGACACTGTTAAAATGTGTTGTGTTCCACAGTACCAGAAACAAAATACCACATGTTCTCACTTACAAGCAGGAGCTAAACACTGAGTCCGCATGGACACAAAGAAGGGAACAACAAAACCGACACTGGGGCCCACTTGAGGGTAGAGGGAGGGAGGATGGAGAGGATCGAAAAACTACCTATCAGATGCTGTGCTTATTCCCTGGGTGGTGAAAGCCCCATGACACACAATTTACCTATATAACAAACCTGCGCAGGTACCACTAAACCTAAAATAAAAGTTAAAAAAAATGAGTCCTTAACAGAAAGCAGTTTTCTTTACCCCCTTTTGTAACATCAACAGCTAGCATGTATCTGTGGTGGAGGCTCTGTGTTCACTATTTGGCATGTACTACTGTATATCATATCCTCACCACAACTCTACTGATGGAAGGAAGACCAATCGACCAACACATTAACCAAAAACTTGTTTTTCAAATGAGGAACTGGAAGCATAGGAAGGCTAAGTGACCTGCCTACAACATACATCTAGTAAGCGACACAAAGTTTGCATCCCTCTCAGTCCGGGCCCCATCTTCATCCACTGAGTTGTGATCTCCACTAATCAATAAGAACCCCTCATCATAAAATTACAGAATTTAGAGGAGTAAGGTCTTAAGAAGCTCCTTATAAAAAAGTACATGGAGGCCAGGCACAGTGGCTCATGCCTGTAATCCCAGTACTTTGGGAGGCTGAAGTGGGTGGATCACTTGGGGTCAGGAGTTCAAGACTATCCTGGCCAACATGGTGAAACCCATCTCTACTAAAAATACAAAAATTAGCCGGGCATGGTTGCCAGCTCCTGTAGTCCCAGCTACTCTGGAGGCTGAGGCAGGAGAATTGCTTGAACCTGGGAAGGGGAGGTTGCAGTGAGCCAAGATCACACCACTGGACTCTAGCCTGGGCAACAGAGCAAGACCCCATCAAAAGAAAGTACATGGACAAAGGGATGCAAAGCCCAGAGAGGTCAATGATTTGCCTTGGGTTACACAGTGAAGGAACGGCAGTGAAGACTGTATGCTCCCAATTCAGTGTCTTAAAAGTAATCATATTATCAACTGGTAAAGATTTATAGTCACAGGTGAGTTTTGTTGGTAGCTTTTTGACCATCAATTTTTCATCTTCTAAGAGCTCTGTATAGATTGCTCGGCATCTTACCCTTACTAATTCCTTCATGTCAAAGACCCTCAGCAAGAGTGCAGTGTCAAGTGCTTTCCAAAGGGTCACAGGCCCTGGCTGTTCTACATTCTCCCTTCATATCCTTGTCCAAGGCCCAGGGATGGACAGAACCACAGGTCCATTTAGTAGCACCAAACACCCCACTTCTACTGATGACAGGTATCTCTTGAACCACTGAGCCAAGGTGGGGCTTCCATTTTTTCCCATTTCTCCTCCCCTGCAGCATGCTTTTATGAATTCCCAGCTCCTCCAGGGATCATCCCACCTGTGACAGGGGTTCAGTACTTAGAATCCCTGGGTTGGAGCACAAGAAAAGGAAAACTAGAAATAGGTCTAGACTTCAGAGTGCTCTGTCTAGCACAGTCCTGAGCATTGCTGTTAATAATGAAGGTCTAACATCCACGTCTGCAACTTTGCTTGGCTCCAGCAGTCCCTTCACACCCACCCCAGGCATTTCCCCAAGTGATAGAGAACAGCAATGAACCACAGCTTGGCCTTTCTGTTTAGCCCCTTGGCTGGGCTTCAGGAAGCCTCTGCCTCCCTTAGTGCTTGCTAGAATTGACTAGAGAACAGTCCTTGACTCAAATAACTAAAAAATATACTTAACACCGCATTGATTTTCCATATAATTTTATAAGCACAAACATTCTTTTTCATTTCCTGACAAACAACTATATTCCCCAAAGTGTCCAATAAAAATCAGTAATTTGCACATCACTGTTTTTGTCAGTGGCTGTTGTTTGGAGTTAGTCACCAAGACCAACGTCTTTCTCCTGACGCCTTTATCCCTCTGTACCCCCTTCCCCAAACAAATCCCAAAGCTGAGCTGGGGAATAAGGGTGGAAAGCTATGTAGACCTTCCTGATGCTGTGTTCAAAGCCCTTTTTGAAAAAAGAATACATAATTTTCAAGCAATTCTTCATGGAAAAAGGAAACCAGGGGCAGAGATGAAACATGCTATACTAAACACTGTACTGTCTCCACAATTCTTAACATCACATAGGCTGCGCAGGTCCTCTCCCCTCCAGCTCATCCCCAGCTATGAGCAGGGACAAATCCTTCTGGTGCAAGTGGAATGCTGGGATGATTAATCCAATGACTGACAAACGTCTCAGGCCAAACAGGCACCCCAATGTCCAGTGGCAAGTATTACTCTAAAGTTGCATCATAAGACAAGCAATGACAAGGGTGAAAATTGAAAATGGTAAGTTGTCATTCCTAGGAATCTTCATGTTGTTCCCTCTCCCCCTAGCACCGGGAACACAGCATAGTGTGTTCATTTTTACATGCCATTCCTAACTTCCAGGACAGCCTTTCTTCCCAACCAACCTCTCCTCTCTTAGAAACAGCAACCTAGGCTGAATGTGGCAGCAAAGAAACAAAGAGGAAGGTGTTGATTCTCACCCAGAAGTCGTGTCTCTTCACAGTCCTTTAGAAGCTCAATCCTCAGGAGACAGGGCACTGGGGGTTGCCAAGGGGACCTGAAATACAGGTTTGCCACAATCCTGACCAAATCGGCTCCCAGGGCTGAGAAGGGAGAAGGTGTCAGTCATTCAAAACCCATCGTGGCTGATTCTGAAGTGGAAAAAGAAAAAAAGAAGCAAAGAAAAGCATCGCTCAGCAATGGGCAGGAAGAAGAGTTAAGAGGCTGAGCTCTTTGGCAAGAAATGCTATAGCTCTTTCAACTTGGACAGACCCAGGACCGTGGGCTGGTTGTGTCAGAAAGTGTGTGTTCTTGCTTAGCGCTCATGTTTTGTTGTTTTTCCAACCTCTTTCCCTGAGCCCTGGCACTGGGGAACGTGGAATGGCTCAACCTGTTGTAATCAAACATGTGGGTTGCTGCTTGTTGCAAAGATATTGCAGCAGTCTCTTCATTAAATGAGGCTGTTCTTAAATGCTAAGAATTAATTTCCTTGTCTGTGGTTGCCTGCTTGTACTCTGGCCTTGGTGTGGAGTGGGGTGCTGGGCGGGAGTATAGAGAGTAGGATGAAGGGAACACTGGGCAGAGTAGGACTCTGTGCCTGGAGGCTCCTTGGAGGAATGACCCATAATTCTGACTTGCTGGAGCCAGTGGGCCCCTGACAACCGCCTCCATGTCTCGTTCTTAGGAGATGTGGCAGATACTACAGGGGACTCCAGCACATGCAGTCTATGTACAGTTGGGCCCTGATCTTTAATCCCACCCCAGGCCTCTGGCATCAACTTGAATACTGTCTCCTGGAATCTCAGCGGGACCTCGGAATCCTGTGCTTTCTGATTACAGGGCATGCTCAGGGGTGGTGTAATCTGGGAAAACAGAAAAGGCCCTCATTCACCCATTTGTTGGCTCATTCACTCAGTTATTTGTTCATTGCCACATGTATGCATTCATCAGTCCATTCATGTATTCATTCATTCGTTCCTCCTTGCATGAGTGCATTTATCTATTGATTTATCCGTTCACTCTCATGTGTTCATTTGCCCACTTAATATTACTCATTCATGTATGTATTTATTGACTCATTAATTTACACATTCATTTACATTATTATTCATTGACATATTCATTCATTTGCCTATTACTACACCCTTACAATCCATGCACTTGATTAATGTGCATGCACTCACTTTTGCCTATGTGAGAAAAACTCATCTACTTTTTCTTACAAGTGCTTGTTCCTCCATCCATCCATCCATTTATCCACACCTCCAGGCAACCACTTCTAAGTTCATTTATTCATAGATATGTTGTCTATTAGCTTATATGTTCATGTATTTATGCACTCATTTATTTAACTCTTCACCTATTCATATTCCACACACATCCTAAGTGTCTACAATGTGCTTGGCATTGTGGGGGAAAGAAAATAAAGAATCAGGCACCCCTCCTGTCCTGAATAAGTCAAAGACAGAAGACCTATCTGTTCTCAAGGAATCTAATGCAAGAACGTGATGGATGCCCTAAGAGAGAGGCAGAGGAATGTGAAGAGGAAGATTGTAGAGAGAGTTAAGGCCCCAGGCTGCAGCTGGGTACATTGGAAAGAACACTGGGCTTGGCTTCAGTCTCACTGACATGGTCTCAAATCTCGCTCTGCCACTTGGCGCTGGTTAATTAACCTTTCTGAATCTCAGTCTCCTCCAATGATATAGACCACACTGAGGGGTTGGGAAGACTAAGTGAGGTCACGGATGTGAGATTAACAAAGGCAGTGTGGGGCTCTGTAATGTTCACTTCTTTCCTCCTCCCCCTCTACATTTATTTTCTAAGCTTTGTCAGCAAGTCTGCCTTTACCCACTCTGGGGGTGGGACTGGGAAGAAGGGGTGAACCCCAGGGGTGAATCTCCCTCAGCTCACAGGGAGCTAGTTGGAGGGGCTGAGGAAGCAGAAGTTAATCTCTGAGAGGTTTCCAGACCCTCCCCAGGGTCCCTTGAGAAAGGCTGAGGGAAGCTGTCAGTCTTTCAAATGTAAAACCTGCCAAGTGAATTGGTCAAAGGAATCTATTAACATAGGATTTGCGCAAACCCTCTTTGTTGGGTGAAAGGGGATGAAGGATTTTATCAAGAACAGAATGAAATCAAGGCCCAGGTGCCACTTTGGGGTTGGGATGAAAGGAGGGGGTCTGACTGGTGAGGATGTACACCTCTCTGAAGGCCTGTGGTTCCAGCGAGAGAGGGGAGGGAGCCTCCATTTCTTGAGCCACCCACTCTATTGTCTAGACCTTGTGTGGATGCTGGGTATACATTATCTCACTTGTTTCTTGCAGTAGCCACATGAGCCAGGTATTATTACAAATGAGGAAACTAAAAGGTTCAGCAGTTTGCTCAAGGTCACATAATTAATAAGAAGCAGAAGCAGAATTTAAATGCAGACCTGTCTGATTCCAAAACCTCTGCTTTGATCCACGATAACACACTTCCTCATGAAGGTTTTCCACCCTCTGCAGCCTTTTCTAAAAGCTTATGTAAATAGGGTATGAACGGTCATTGTCCAAAGATTTTTTTACTGTCTTTACTAACTGAATCCTAAAATGTTAACAGAAGTAGGCCAAATCTTCAAGGGAACAAATGAGAATTTTTATTTTAGAGTCATATACAATATATGTGTATAGTATATATTGGTTTCATTTTTATTTTAAAATATTTTTAGCAGTTGGGACATAAAAATATGACATGAAACACAAACAGCTTCATGGTTTCCTATTATGCTTCAAGGCAGGGGGCCTGGGGTTGCGGTTGTCTTGGCAGGACTGGTTTCATAGCCCAGGCTTGCAGTGAGAAATTAAGAATGTGACAGGTTCAGAGCTGCTATTCCAGATATGTGAGTATAAGTATGGTAGGGACACGGGGCAATGAGAGTCCTAGGCCAGAATCAGAGAAGGCCAGTGTTACGGACTAAACTGTGACCCCTCCAAATTCCTGTGTTGAAGCCCTAACCTCCGGTATCTCAGAATATGACTGTATTTGGAGATAGGGCCTTAAAAGGGGCAATTAAGGTAAAATGAGGCCCTTGGAATGGGCCCTAATCCAATCTTACTGGTGGCCTTATAAGAGGACATTAGGACACACAGTGGGACACCAGGGGTGGGCATACACAGAGGCAGGACCATGCAAAGAGGCAGCAAGAGATCAGTCATTTTCTAGCCAAGGAGAGAAGCCTCAGCCGAAACCAACCCAGCTTGCACCTCGATCTCGGACTTCTGGCCTCCAGAAGTGAGAAAATACATTTCTGTTGTTTGAGCCACTCAGTCTGTGGTATTTTGTCATGGTAGCCCTAGCAAACTAATCCAGCCAGGGAGCATCTGTGGTGGTCAGAGGAACTTGGGGGGATTAGAAACAGTGGCTTTTCATACTCAACAGGGAGGCACTTCAGTATTTGTACAATGACTACAACCCTTTTGGGGCATACTGCTGCATTGGCTTGGAGCAAGTGTGGCCTAAATAAGGGGGAAGGGCTGTAGATGGGGTGACACTCCTCAGAAGAGACATTTCCAAGTAAGTGGAGAGGCAGTGTGGCATTGTGAGAGAGACAGGTGGAGGAGGTGTGAGCATAAACTACCCCAGAAGATCCCCCGGGACCCAGAATCAGGTGTGAAGGAAATATGAAGACTTCTAAGACACAATCTGATGAAGACAGGGAGAATGGGAGAGAAGATAATAGCAGCATTTGAGCAGGTGACAGTAGACTGTAGAAAGCCCAATCCTGAGTCAGTGGTGGGGAATGCCAAGAATCATCCTTATTTCTACTGCCAAGCCTGCAAATAGCTCAGGAATTGGCAGCTTCATGTATATCTGGAACTGAGGAGAGGCAAGCAGTTAGATCTCTAGAACCCTCCCTTGCTTCACATTTCTGGGAGATTGGTCCTCCCCCACCTGGGGAAAGCTGGAGATTTATTGTCTGGAGAGGGTGAGTATATTAGTCTGTTCTCACACTGATGATGAAGACATACCTGAGACTGGGTAATTTATAAAGGAAAGAGGTTTAATTGACTCACAGTTCAGTATGGCTGGGGAGGCCTCACAATCATGGCAGAAAGCAAATGACAAGGAAAGTCACATCTTACATGGTGGCATGCAAAAAGAACTTGTGCGAAGAACTCCCATTTATAAAACCATCAGATCTTGTGAAACTAATTCACTACTATGAGAACAGTATGGGGAAAACCACCCCCATGATTCAATTATCTCCACCTGGCCTCACCCTTAACACATAGGGATTATTATAATTCAAGGTCAGGTTTGGGTCAGACCATATCAGTGAGCAACAGAATTTCTCTGGGCTGAAGGACACCAGGTACAGTTGAAGCAAAACACCTGATATGATTAGGATCTGTGTCCCCACCCAAATCTTATGTTGAATTGTAATCTGCAGTATTAGAGGTGGAGCCTGGTGGGAGGTGACTGGATCAAGGATGTGGAGATCTTATGAATGGTTTAGCACTGTCCACTCTCTGCTGTTCTCATGATAGTGGGTGAGTAAGTTATCATGAGATACGGTTGTTTAAAAGTGTGTAGCTCCTGCTCTGGCCAAATAAGACAAGTCTGCTTTCCCTTCATATTCTGCCTTAATTGCAAGTTTCCTGAGGCCTCCCCAGAAGCCTAGCAGATGCCAGCATTATGCTTCCTGTACAGTCTGAAGAAACATAAGCCAATTAACCCTCTTTTCTTTATAAATTATTTATTTATAGTAGTGCAAGAATGGACTAATACAGCACCCCACTGAACAAAGGATGTGTGTATATATCTGCATGTAGAAAGCCAAGACCATTCCACTGCCAGCTTCCAGCCATAAGCTGTAGGAGGTTTCTACTGCTGTTGTAACGTCCACAAGCTTAGTGACTTCACTTTATTATCTTACAGTTCTGGAGGTTACAAGTCCAAAATCAGTTTTAATGACTAAAGTCAAGGTGTTGGTAGAGCTGTCTCTTCTGGAGGCCCTGAAGGAGAACCTGTTTCTTTGCCTTTTCCAGCTTCTGGAGGATACCCACATTCTTTGGCTCATGACCCTTCATTTCAACCTCTGCTTCAGTAATCACATCTTTCACTTGGAGCCTCTTTCTTCCTTTTGTAAGAGCCTTTGTGATTACAGTGGGCCTACTGGGTAATCCAGAATAGTCTCCCCATCTCAAGAGCCTTAACTTATTGACATTTGCAAAGCTCCCTTTGACATGTTAAGTAACATATTCATAGGTTCTAAGGGTTAGGACATGGACCTTTTTGGGGACCATTATTCTTCCTACCACACAGGGAAGGATCTTCTCTGAAAGTCTAGTTAATCTGATCATTCCAAGAAGAACCAAAGGGACTGACACTGGGGGTTCCCAACACTGGCTTGGCTGGCTCTTCTGCAGTGACATTCACTGTGGTAAGCCCCACCTGGAAGCTCAACCGCCTTCTCATCCCCAGTCCTTAAATATGGGTAGATATCTGAAGAGAGCCACTAGCATGGAAGATGGAGACCAAAACAGAGAAAGGAGACTTGGGGAACATGGGGTCCATGTAGGCAGTAGAACAGTGAAAAGAAAAACTCTCAGGGAAATTATACCCATTAGAAGGATTGGAAGATGAGGTTGAGATCTCTTAGGAAATCATACAAATCAAAAATTAAACCAAAATACAAAACAAAACCAAGGAAGTGAAAAGTATGAGAGAAAAGATAAGTAAATCAGAAGACTGATGTAGGAGACTCTCTATCTAAATAATAGGAGTTCCAGAAAGGAAAACAGAAAATGAGTAAGGAAATTATTAATAAAATAATTCAAAAATGCTTCCAGAATTGAACGGTATGAGTTCTGAGAGGTAAGAGCCCACTGAGTGCCTACAATAGTGGATAAAAACACATCCACCCAAGACACATCATTGTGAGATTTCACAACTCTGGGGACAAAGAGAAGAGTTTAGAAGTTTCCAGAGAAGAGTAAGCTCAGACAAGAGCTGAAGAATCTGAAAGTCTTCCAGCTGCTCAGTGGTAACACTAGAAACTGAGACAGTGGAGTCATACTTTAAAAATTCTGAAGAAATGACTTCCAACTCAGAATTCTATGTGTGAGGTGGAATACACACTTTTTCAGATATTCAAGGCTTCAAACATTTTTACCTCTCATGTACCTTGTTTCAGGAAGCTTTTGGAGAATGTCTTCCCCCACAAACAAGAAAGTAAACCAGGAAAAAGCAAACGATGTGAAACTGGCAATATGGGATTGACTCATTGACTGATTGATTGATTTTGAGACAGGGTCTCACTGTGTTGTCCAGGTTGGAGTGCAGTAGTACGATCTTGGTACACTGCAACATCTATGTCCCGGGCTCAAGAAATCCTCCCACCTCAGTAGATGGGACCACAGACATGTGCCACTGTACCTGGCTAATTTTTTTTTTTTTTTTTTTTTTGTATTTTTGGTAGAGATGGCATTTCACTACGTTGCCCAGGGCTGGTCTCAAACTCCTGAGTTCAAGCAATCTGCCCATCTCAGTCTCCCAAAGTGCTGGGATTACAGGCGTGAGCCACTGTGCCCAATCCAATATGGGATTTAATACAGAAGAGAAGAGAAGCCAAGGCCAAGGAGGCAGATGTGCTTCAGGCATGGAGGGCGTCAGTCCAGATGGAGACAATAAGAAGGTTCTAGAGGGAGTCTGGACTCTGCTCTCAGCTCTCTAGGCCAGGGGCTAAAAGGAGACTTCTCTCCACCAGTAGATGAGTCTACAGTTGCTTTTGTTGCCAAAGATATAGATTGCCTAGATTCTAGGCAATAGTTTTTCAGGCTGAGCCTGCACCTATGTGACCTCATTTGATCTGACTTTCTTTGTTTTCCAGTCTTCTTTTTACTGATCTGACTCAGTATCCCCTTCAGCATTCTAGGTCCCTGATTCCCCATACCCTACACATTGCCTGGGACATCACCTCCCTGACATATCACCAGCTGTTGCCTACTTTTTCCTGAGGGAGTGACTGAAGGCTGCTTCGTGAGCTCTCAGCCCTGTGTGGAGAGCTCATTGGGGACTATGATGTTGCTGCTTGGGGCTGAGGTTTCCACAGGCTCACTCACCTACTTGCCTATCTCCTATCCTGAGGTGGCCCCTCTTTGGCCAACACACACTGGACTGGGCACTCTCCAGTCCTCAGGATTCTCCTCCACAGACAGTCTTCCCCCAGCCCTGCTCTGCAGTGCTCAGGCCTCTTCCTTCACTCCACTAACCCAGGGTGAGCGGGTGAGTGGGGACAGCACAGCCCAGGATGTTTCATGCCAGAATCTCTTGGCATAGAACAACACTGCCTTTTGATGTTGAGATCCTCTTTCTGCCAGCTCCAAAACCAGAAATCAAGACCTGAAGATAAAGCTAAGTGTGGGAAATAAAGATATTCAGCCTGTTGTTGCCTGGCTATCCCTTTACCCTTTGCCTTCCTCCAAAACAAAACAAAACAAAACAAAACAAAACAAAACACCCTTTGAACACTCAAGAGCAAGAGTGACATTTATCATAGTAGTCATGAATCTACTCTAATTTGAAGAGTAAATCATTAGCAACATCAAGCAGATGGTGTTATAAGCTAGTATTAGTAAAAATTACACACATGTCACTACTGATGGTGACATACAAATGTAAATGGCAGACAATCACAGGTTTTGGGAGGAGGCCAAACATCCCTCTTTCTTTATTCCTTTCTTCCATGGTCTTTCCAGAAAGACACCCATCACTTGGAGAGAGGGTGGGGATTGTAGAGTGATATTCAAAACTGCTAGTGGAAGTCAGTTTCAAGGAACATTCATTGCCCATCTATTACGTACCAGACGTTGAACTGCTTTAAAATACTCCATGTGATTAAGTCAGGGAAATGGGGACACCCGAAATTATTATCATCAATTATAGCAATGGATAAGTGTGCATTATGGGAGAGTCCCTCAGTCATCCTCATTTTTGCACTTGTAAACTGGGGGTGACATTTTCCATTCCAGTCAACTGTATGAGGTAAAAGAGCCTATAACTCTGAATGAACTCTAAAGTTTAGTCTCACAAGTATTGCTGCTGAAATTACTCTTTCTGGAACAGAACTTTACAGGTTTTAAAGCATTTCAAAATCATTATGTGTTTTCATTCTGTCAGCATTCCAAAGAAGTAGGCTGGAATTAGAACTTTTCTAGCAGTTTTTGGCAATGCCATCAGAAAGGGGAAAGTACAATGTCATCCGAATGTCATTAGCACTTTGAATCTACCAGGCAAGGCATGCATCGAGGCTTTCCAGTGTGAATATTCTCATTGAAACAGGGTTCCGTATTTTGATACTAAAACATGAGCAGGCCTGGTCTGTTCTGTTTGGCAGAGTATGAGCTCCCTACAAACCACTGTGCCTTTCTCAGTTCGAGTTTAGCACCTGGGAAAGAAGAAGAGCTCAGGAAGTGTTCATTGACTGACTGACCGAGTGAATGGATGGATGGATGGATGAATAAACAGGGCAAGGCACAGGAGATTTGACTAATGGGTAGAAGAAAACTGAGATCACAAAGGTCTGGGACTAAGATCCTCAAAATGTGATGAATACAAGATAAGAGGTTCCCAACATAAACACTAAAATTGTAAGCTGAGAAGAGAATAGATTAAAATATATATGAAATTTAAAAATGTGAACATATATTGTATTTAAGATCAACAATAAGCAAATGAGAAGCTTGTGTCTATGTTGACATTTCAATTCTCACCATAATTTTTTATTAACTTATATTTATTTATGATTTTTGGCACATTAAAGGGCTTTTTTTTAAAAAAAAGGGAAGAAATCCTGAGAATCAGCCTTGCAAGTAAAACAAGAAACACAAACACAATTTTCCACTTTACTAAATTTAAATGATAGCCTTCTTAATCAACTAAAGAGAAATCAACTGTTATTAATTAAATGCTCAAACATGAAATGACCACTAGCATGATCAACACAGACTCATGTCCACAGACTCATCTCCTACACCACTGAGAGCTAACAAGCCTTTTTATGTGATTGACATTAGCAACCACACAGTAAACAAAAGGAATGTCCACTAAGGCCTGGAGGCTAAAAGTGTGCTCTGGATTACTGGTAGAGGATTAACTAAAGATACACACACACACACACACACACACACACACACACACACACACACACCAGGTAAAGCCTTTTATAAACTATATATTTTCCATCTATTAAATAGCAACACATATAATTCAACTTTATGGGCAGTAAGAAGTCACTTGTTTAACATAGTCATAGGCCTGGCAATAACTATGTGCCAGGCAATAGGTGTAGTGTATGTAATGACTATGTGCCAGGCAATAGGTATGGTGTATGTAATAACTATGTACCAGGTAATATTTATATGTAGTAACTATGGGTCAGGCAATGTGTATATGTAATAACTGTGGGCCAGGCAATACACATATGTAATAACTATAGGCCAGGCAATATGTATATGTAATAACTATGGGCCAGGCAATACATATATGTAATAACTATGAGCCAGTAATATGTATGTGTAATAACTATGTGCCAGGCAACAACTATGTGTCAGTTGGTATGCGTATGAAATAACTGTGTGCCAGGCAATATGCTTGATCCTGGGGATACAAAAGTAGACAAACTATAAACTGAAAGTGCTCACAGTCAAGAAGTGAAAACAGACCTGGAAATCAAAGGAAAATAACTTGGTTTGATGTAAAAATAAGAACAAAAAGTGGGGCAGCCCAGAGGAGGAAGGGAGAAATTGACTTTCTTAGATAGAAATTCTTAAAAAAAAAAAAAAAAAAAAAACCTCCTTTGAACCTGGTGCTCCATGGGCCATGTCTACTTCACATTGTAGCCAGATGAGAATTGGTGATCATGTTGCTCTTCTCCTTAAAAAGCTCCAGTGTTAATGCCCATCTCTTTGACTAGACTCTCAGTTGCAGGAGGGCAGAGACTGAGTTTGTTTTGCTCGCTGCTCAATACTTCACACTAATCATGTGTTCCATGCAAAGTAGATACTTAAGTTTATTTGTTGAATAAGTGAACTGGAGACACCAAAATAGGATCATAAAGTTTCAACAAGTTTTCTTCCTTCTCTTTCTACATCAATGTGTTCTGGTGGTTAAGGTTTGTAGGAGCTTCCCATGCAGAACACTGTGGGGTTAAGAGCATGAACTTTGGACCCCATGAGATAGAATTTCAAATCTTAACTTCCCCTTTTCCTATCTGTATGACCTTGAACAAATGATTGAACCTCTCTTAATTTTAGTTTCCCCATCTACAAAATGTGAGTAATAACAATAATGATATCTGCTTGACAGGATAGCTATGAGGATTATACATTTACAGGAGATGCCCAGCAGATTCTCCTTGGTGTATTAAGTGTTCAGCAAATGTGGACATTATTTTTGAAATTCTCTCCTAAGCAAAAAATCAGATTCCCAAGCTTTTACCATTGCTTAAAACATTGGGGGTTTTCCTTTGGGACAAGCTTCCAGGGTGCTCATTTCTGAGTCTCAGAAGAGCCTCCAGATTGGGCAGAATCTGGAGGATCTCCAGGAGAATTCAGTGTCTACCACTTGGCCACTCAGTATGTTCATCAGATTTGTCCCCAAAAGACTCAGGATTATTTCCAAATTTCAGTTGCAAAGCTAAAGACTTTTCCCCTTTGGAAAGTCCAGAACCAATATTGTTTTGTGGACAACCTGGGGGTGGAGGACAGAAGGGAGTATTTTCGAGAAGAAAGCTCTCCTGATCACTGGTTAAAAGGGGCTGCCTCTTTAACTTAACCTTGTGTCCACCTTAGAAAAGCTAATTTTGTTTGTTTTGTCTGTTTGTTCTTATAGTACATTTCTGCAAAAAATAACGGCAACAAAGGGTGTTGGAAAGTTGGGTACATGGAAAAGACTCAATCTTTTTGGTATTTGACATTTGATATTTGCATATTTCATTTTAGGAGTCAGATTTAGAAAAGTAGATATATACAAATCACCAAGGGATAGCACAAGGAATACCCACACTTACCCCAGTTTAAAACAGGGTCTCTGTTGAAGTCTCTAATGAGATTTCAATAGTCTGATTTGATAATTTTGAAGCAGTCTTGTAATTAGACATTGTCTATATGGGGGTGGCATGCTGGAAAGGAAGTGAGAAGGGAGCTGGGAGGTCCAAATTCTAATCCTTTGTCTGCCTTTCTGTGGTGCTGTCTTTGGGTACATGAGTTCCTCTTTCTATATGCTAGTTGAATCGTATTTGTAAATAATGACATCCTTGGTATCTTTTTCACTAGGAAGGATCTACTTTTCACTATTTTCCCCACAGGACCCTATTTTTTGTAAGACTTTGTCTACTAAATAAATAAGAATGGGAAGCCTATTAATAATGGGCTTGTGCAAGGGATACTAGAGGCAGGCAAATTATCTAGGAGGTAGATTATCAAATTAGCCACTGGAAAGCAATTCTGTCCCAACAGCAGGAATAATCCCGATAATAATTTGAATTGTATTAACTACAATCATTTATTGGAAGCTTACTGTGTGCTAGACACTCTATATGCATTATCTAACTTAACATTTACCATAAAGAAGGAGGAAGGTGCCATTATTTCTGCATTTTATAGATCAGGAAACTGAGGCCAGGGGAGGTACAGTAGCTTGTCTAAGGTCACATAGCTAGTAAAGGTCAGACAAGCTACTCTGTTCAGGTCTGCGTGATTCCACAGCTCAAACCCGTAATCACTAGAGTCAACTGCCTCTCAGTTCCAATAGAATAACATCATCTGTTTAGGGCTTACATTAAAGAATCAGTAAATATGTACAAAATTGCATAGAGCATCATTGCCCTTGAGACTTCTCTAAAGCCATAGTGTGGCAAGATGCTTACATTAAAAAATTGAGACCAAATAGAGAAAAAGCATCATGTACCCCACTTCAGGACTGTTCTGGGGCATATCTTATTGGCAGAAAGATAGGCAGAATTGCTGCCCTTTTTCAAATCTTTATATTACATATCATTTTTATTTTTCACTTTCTCCATTTTTTCCTCCTCCTTTCCTTTACTGAATGATTTTAGTTAAAATTACTTATATTAGTTTTCTATTGGTGCCATAACAAATTATCACCAATTTAATGGCTTCAAACAATAGCAATTGATTATCTTACAGTTTTGGAGATCAAAAGTCTAAAAGAGGTCTCACTGGGCCGAAACAAGGTGTTGGCAGGGCTGTGCCGGGGAGAGTCCATTTCCTTGTGTTTACCAGCTTATAGGAGTTGCCTATATTCTTGTGGCTCTGGGTCCCCTCCAACTTCCAGGGCAGCAAGTTGCCCGCTCAGACCTCTGTTTCCGCTTCACATCTCCTCTGACTCTCCTCTTTCACTTATTACATTTCTTGTGATTAAGTCAGGGCCCACGTGGATAATACTGGATAAAACGTCCCATCTCCATAGCCTCAATTTAATCACACTTGCAAAGTTGCTTTTGCCATAAAAGGCAACATATTCACAGGTGTGGGTAGTAGGACACAGACATCTTTGGGGGCCCTTTTCTGCCTACCATACTGCTTAAGTTAAATGCATGCACACTGAGAGACCATAGTATTAAAAACATGTTCTATGTAAAAGCTCCCAAGTGCTTCTACCCATGTGCTTCTGGGGGGTAGAATCCCAGGACATTTGGTCACTGGATCCCCAGTACCCAACACAGTGTTTACAGTAGGTGGTCAGTAAATGTTTGTTGCATAAAGAAATAAATGAGGCCGGGTGCTGTGGCTCACGCCTGTAATCCTAGCACTTTGGGAGGCTGAGGTGGGCAGATCACCTGAGGTCAGGAGTTTGACACCAGCCTGGCCAATGTGGTGAAACCCTGTATCTATGAAAAACACAAAAAATAGCCAGGTGTGGTGGCGAATGCCTGTAATCTCAGCTACTTCGGAGGCTGAGGCAGGAGAATCTCTTGAACCCAGGAGGAGGAGGTTGCAGTGAGCTGAGGTTGGCTACTGCACTCCAGCCTGGGCAACACAGCGAGACTCTGTCTCAAAAAATAAAATAATAACAAAAAAATGAATGAATGAACTAACACCTTTTTTCTCTTTTTTTATTTGATATGGACTTTCTTTTCTTTCAAGAAACTTCAAAACTACAGTGAATAATATAACAAGTGCCCGTTGATGCACAATCCAACACTGACTATTTTTAACACTGTGTTTTATATACACCTTCTTTCTTTAGAAAATGAAATACTTCTTGTGAGATTATGTTAAAATTTTGCTGAATGAGCCATTTTTGACTCTGCTCTGCTCAGTTTTGGGTTGTTTTGTAATGGAGGTTAACAAAGGACTCTTCATGTCTTTGTTTCTGCTAAAACTTTGAGAAAGGGTGTCCAATACTCTCAGTTATCAAGTAAGGTATAAGACCAATATGGCTGATTGGTCAGACAGACTGTTCACAGACCCCTGCCTTTAAAATAATTGCAGTGGCCTAGGAAAATTTGGAGGGTATTCTGGAGGGAGCTATCAGTGAGCTTTGGGCTCCAGCTTTGTTCCCAGAGATAGGTGATGTGCTTCCTTTCATTGTGCCTAGGGACAAGGCTTCCATGGGCCCACTCAGAGAACTCCATATATCTCTGCGGTACACTTTACTCTGATGTTCAACTCACATCTGAGAAATCTAAAGGGCAAGAGATCGTGGCTGGCTACTGAGCAGATGGGAGCAAAGAGGGTGCTGGACCAACGGGTCACCTGCCTTCCCAGAATTTCTCAGCACCAGGTATATGGGCTACCTGAGAAAGAGAGCAGGGTGGTCCCACGTACTGACAACGAGGGGCACCAGGAGGAACTAGGTTCAGGCAGAAGGAAGCAGAAGATGACACCCAGGGACTGAGAAAAGAGTCCTAAGTCATCAGCCAGGGGAGGGATCTTTGTCTGGGTTGAGAGAATTGTGGGTGACCCTTCTTAGCCTTGAGGGCTCAGAAGCAGCCAAGAACGTGCCCTCTGAGAGGTTGGCCAGCCAGGATGTGCCTTCAGAGCCTGCAAGGGTACCAGTCAGGCAAGAACCGTGCTGCCCCCTGCCCCTCCCTTCAGCTGCAACCAGAACACCACCTTTCAAATGCAGAGGGCCACCAGGGAGTAGGCTCAAGCCAAGGGATGGAGAAGCTTTCACTTTAAATGGATTTGGACCCAGTAACAATTACATGGGGCGCTTTATGCTGATTACTGAACCGAGCCTTTTTTGGTGGGGAAAGTGACTGGAGGACTTTTTGTTACCCGATGGAACTTGCCTTAGATTTTATCTGAGGGGACAGGGTAGATCTAGCCATACAGAGCAGATTGAATAAAGCTGTTTTTGGATCACACCCCAGATAACCTGCTCAAACAATATAATGATGATGATTGTGCATTTTGAGTCTCAGAATGGAGCCTTCCTTCATCCCCAAGTTCTTACAGGTATCCAAACTGCCTCCCCCGTGTGTTCCCTCAGCATCCCCAGCAGTAATTTGGATTTCCTTGGTTTTCTTCCTTATAGTGTCTGCAGCTTAAGAACAGTTCCTCTCCAGTCTTTCGTCTTTGATCTTACTGCCTTTGCTTTCACTTTGTCTAAAGGGCCATCAAAGGTGTAAGCATCTGCAAGCTAACTGGGAGGGGCTTAGTCATGTAGGGAAATGACATTTCCTGGCTGGATCCTGGTGACTTTAGGAATGCACTCGTCATTCATGAGCTTTCAAAATAGCAGTGTCTGGGAACTTGCCTGAAAGCTGTCCTCATGGCTTTTTCAAATAAGCTGAAGATCAAAGGGCCTAAATACTTGAAGGAAAGTAAAAGTGGGCTCACTGTCTTCTCCAGGGACAAAGTCTCTCTCTCTGAGGCACAGTGGATGTGCCTTTGGTTGGAGAAGTCAGGGAACTGCAGTGAGTAAGGAACAAGAGGAAACTCTTTAAGGTGTTGAGTTGAATTATTGAAATTAATAAGGCCTGAAGAGGTTATGACTAGATCAAGGTCACACGGCTGGTGAGAGGCACAGCCAGTACTGAAATCCAGTTCTGCCTGGTGGCAAAGTCTGCAGCCTTTCCGCTACACCCTGTTCCCTCCTGTCAAAGGACTTGGAGGGAACTTCCAAAATAATCACCCCAATCCTTTCTTTAAGTGAGTGAGGAAACAGAGCTCAGGAAGTACAAGTGCTTTTCCCAAGGCTGCACACGAAGTCATTGGCAAGCTCTACAAATCAGGTCTGCCTGTTCTCAGGGTGGTGTTCCCTTTATTCCTGTGTGCCAGGATGAAGTCACATCTCTCCTTAGAGGAGGTGGGAGGAGCAAGTGAATTTTCATGCTATGTGCTGCCCTCCTCTATCCTCTCACATAATGTCTGTTTGGATTGTCTTAGAACTACAGATGCCTACATGGGCACCCTGACTATAATCTCATCCTCCACTGTGTAGTCAAATTGCTTTTTTTCCCCTCCCTCCTTCTTTCTTTACATTTGCATTAGGTTTTATATTAAATAATCACTCCAATACAGGAGGCAGGATAGGATAGTAAAAAGAATGTGGATTTTGCAGTAAATGATAATACATAATAATAGTAACAGCCAACACATACCATATGGCAGGCACTGTTCTAAGAGTTTTACATACTGCGATAGACTGAATTGTGTCCCTGCAAAATTTATATATTGAAGCCCTAATCCTTAATGTCCTTAATGAGGGCAAAATTTATATATTGAAGCCCTAATCCTTAATGTCCTTAATGAGGACACTTGGAGATGGGTCCTCTGGAAGATAATTAGGGTTAGATGAGGTCATGAGGATAGGCATTGATGATGAAATTAGTGGCTTTATAAGAAGAAGAAGAAGAAAGAAAGAGGGCTTCCTCTCCACCACGTGAGGCATAGTAAGAAGGTGGCCTTCTGTAAGCCAGGAAGAGGACCCTCACCAGTACTTGAATCTGCCAGCACCTTGATCTTGAACTTCCAGCTTTCAGAACTGTGAGATATAAATGTCTATTATTTAAGCTATCCAGTCTACGGTATTTTGTTATAGTAGTCCAGGCTGACTAATATACGTATAGAAACTCATTTAGTCTTCTAACAACAGGAGGAGGTAGGTACAGGTATTGTTTCCCTTCAACAGGTGAAGAAACTGAGGCTTAGAGAAGTGCTGTGCTAGGTACTGAGATGGCCACTAGGAATATGAAGACTAATGTTTTGGGTTCCAGGAAATAATCCAGTCCAGTGAGTTCAATTCAGCTTGGCCTTTAGGGCTATACCCTGGTGCCCCAAAACAGGACTATATCCATTTGGCAGTGCATGTTTTGCTTGCTTAACAATTGGCCTTTATCATGTAAAGCCATGCTTTAATGCCACTTTGGGAAACTCTACTTTTAGAAGTTTCCTCAATCATCAAGAAATATCTTTCCTGAGAAGGGACAGAAAGAGGTCTGACTTCCATTCTTTTGTGACCTTTGGCAAGTTGCTTGACCTTTCTGAGTTTGTTTTCTTGTTTGTGCAATGGGTATAATAATGGCTATTTCATAAAGTTAATGTGAGGATTTGATAAAATTGAGATGTAAAAAATGCCAGCTGTGCCACTAAATACCTCAGTCATCTTGTTGGAAGGAAATGTATGGTCTATCTATCTCTACCCAATGCAGAAACCCCTCTCTAATGTTCCTGCCAAGTGCAGGGTTGGCCTGTGCATTATTACTAGCAGTGGTGGGGACACCATGACTGATGCACAGGCTAATTGTGGGCAACACTGGTTCAGCAGTGCTCAGTATTCTTCAGTGGCACACACAGGAAGTCCTCTGTGACCATGATAGTAGTGATCGTGGCTACAATAATAATGATGACAGCTAATATTTATTGAGTGACTACTGGGTGCTATACAGGATACTAAATGTATTCTCTTGGGCTGGGCATGGTGACTCATGCCTGGACTGTAATCCCAGCACTCTGGGAGGCCAAGGTGGGAGGATCATTTGAGGCTGGGAGTTCAAGACCAGCCTGGCCAACATGGTGAAACTCCATCTTTATTAAAATACAAAAATTAGACAGACAAGGTTGGACACGCCTGTAATACCAGCTATTCAAGAGGATGAGACATGAAAATTGCTTGAACCCGGGAGGCAGAGGTTATGGTGAGCCAAGATCTCACCACCACACTCCAGCCTGGGCAATAGAGTGAGGCTCTGCCTCAAAAATCAAGAAATATATACACTATCTTATTTGATTCTCATGACAACCCATAAAGTAGGAACTAATTTATGTCTATTTTTAAGATGAAGAAACTGAATATCAAAGAAGTTAAGAAATTTGCTCAAAGCCCTACATGGTAAAGACAGGATTAAAATCCAGATCTACTGACTTCAGAGCTTGTAAATCCAGTCTGTGAGATTCCAAACTACCCACACACAGGAGCCAGGCAGGTGATTTCAATGATGCCCCAGGTGGGAAGGTATGATAGCGGTGAATTGGAGACCTTTTACCCCAATTAGATGAGGTGGCTATGTTTCAGCCTCAGCTCAGGTGGCTGGGGTGGGTGGGTGAAGATAATGCAGATTTAGGTTTGTCAAATCTTATTTTGTCAACAAAACCCAAGATTTTGGATATTTTCATGTGATATACCATACTTTTAAAATGTTACTTCAAAAGTTTTGAAACTGCTAATGACCTAACTTCTCAGTGCGGTAACTGTCTGTTAGATGCACATGTAAACCGGTTTCCTGAGGGCTATTACTCTGTCCCTTTCTCTCCCATTCAAGTTCTAAAATTGTGATAAAAGTGAGGGAGAGGGGCTTATTACCCAGAAAGCCCTGCATTTACTCTAATTGTCTGCTATGCAGAAATTGGTCTAGAACATTGAATTTCTATTTATTTATTTATTTATCTATTTTGAGGAGGAGTCTCACTCTGTCGCCCAGGCTGGAGTGCAGTGGCGCGATCTTGGCTCACTGCAGCCTCTGCCTCCTGGGTTCAGACAATTCTCCTGCCTTAGTCTCCCGAGTAGCTGGGACTACAGGCATGCACCACTATGCCTAGCTAATTTTTGTATTTTTAGTAGAGGCAGGGTTTCACCGTGTTGGCCAAGGTGGTCTTGATCTCCTGACCTCGTGGTCCGCCCACCTCAGCCTCCCAAAGAACACTGGGTCTTTAAACCATTACTTGTGACTGGTTGAGAGCCCCAGTGCTGGAGTTGGGGAGAGAGTGGGGACCAGTGCAAAGGAGAAGCTCAATTGCATATCAAGGAGAGAGGGGAGATGGGGAACCTGGTGCTTTAAAGAGATTCTGGTAGCCACCAAGGACCAGCCCTCTCCCCATGGAACCATGACTTAGCCAAGTGGGAGAGAGCAATCTAACCCTTGCTCCAAAATCTCCAGGTAAACTACATTTCACAACTTCCTGGAGGAGGACCATCTGTTGGCCCAGACCCAGCTCCCAGGCGCTTTCCCAACCCTGCCTGCTGACTTTAACCTCATTTCCCCTCCTGGAACAAGTAAAAGAATTGTAAATGCATTATGTATGGATTGACTAAAATCATTCCTTATTCCACAAAAAGAAATGAGGGGTCTCCATTTGCACAGCGAGGACCCTCTACTGAAGACAATTCACATCATTGTATCCTTTAATTCTCACAACATCTTTATTTCACTTATACAGAGACTGGGGATCAAAAAGGTTGTGTGACTTGCCCAGCTCACTCAGAAAATGCCACAGCTGAAAATTCGAATCTGGTTGATTGGGATACCAACTTGTTGTTTCTTCTCATACTCCACTCTTAAGGCAGCAACAAATCTTCACTCTCAAAAATGAGGAGGATAATATAGTTGCCATCTCACTGCCTTTCCCACCAGCATGATCAGCACCATCGGCTGCTGATGAGGGACAGGCCAACAACAACGCTGACAGAACGACCCTCACATCTGCTGTTGGTGGGCTTCTGATGCAGCTCTGCAAAGGCAGGGATTGCTATCAGCGGCATGCTGTGGAGAATACAGTCAGAACCTGTACAAACTTTCAAGCCTCTGTCCCATGTCTCATAAACATTAGGTCCTTGGCATGCCTGGGTCACCAAGCTTAACTGTTGCATCATCTAATTTTATAGTTTCTTAATTTAAGTTTTATATCATTTTTCCTCATGATTCCAAGATAAGGTGGATTTTTGATGTGCTTTTAAGATATCTGTGTAAAAGCTTTTTTTTTTTTTTTTTAAAGAAAACTTTTTGGTTCAGGGGTACATATGCAGGCTTGTTATGTAGGTAAACTGTATGTCATAGCGGTTTGGTGTACAGATTATTTTGTTACCCAGGTAGTAAGCATATTATCCCACAGGTAGTTTTTCAGTCCTCAACTTCCTCCCTCCCTCCACTCTCAAGTAGACCTCATTGTCTGTGGTTCTCTTCCTTGTGTCCATGTGGACTCAATATTTAGCTCCTGCTTATAAGTGAGAACGTTAGATATTTGGTTTTCTGGTTTCTGTGTTAGTTCATAAAAGCTTTCTCTTTTTTTGCTACTTATATTGTATTTTTGCCTCAAATTTCCTGGGTATCTACAGAAAAAGTTTCTTTTTTTATTTTCAAATTTTAAAATGTAGATAAATCCCTCTGGTATTTACATTTTTATATTTCAAAATTTCTAAAATACATATAAAATTTTAAAAAATGTTACATTAGAACTATCTTAAGAAAAGGTGGATAAAGCCAGATGTTGGAACATGGTTGCTTATCAACTGATCTTTAATAAGTTTTTAAAAAAGTATGCATAAATCATAGTCATTTGGTGGAGTTCTTAATTAATACCTGGTGGCACAGAGCTTGAGATTGTGCAGGTGCCACAAAAATGTAGTATTTAATTCTAGATTGTTCCTATTTTATGGCAGTGCAAACTGAGGTCTATGAAAATTAAATGACTTCTTTCACATTACACAACAAGTTGTCTTGGAAAAAATATGGCTAGAACTGCAAAACTGAGCTAGATGAGATTTGAGGACCACAATCTAGCATGGAGATAAATAGCTATCCTTTTAGACCACTGACTGCTCTTCCAAGGCAGGTTATGTTTCTCTGGCAATTTCCACTCCTGGAAAGTAAGGGTCTTAGCTTATACAATCTCACTTTTGCGGGGAAGGGTGGGGTAAGGTCTAAATCTTAGCATTTTAGGAACTTGGGTAGGTCTCCTTCAATATTTTCCCCAGGAGTTTCTATGTCCCTTATGCAAATAGGATTCTTGGCCTGCTCTGAGTTCCCCCAGGTGAAAATATCTTATGAAGCAACCAGCCACTCACACATTAGTATGATTTAATCATCTCTAAAGAGATAGCTCTCTGAAGCTAAGAATTTGCAAAAGAGTAGAGGTAGGAGGTGAAGAAAATAATGCTTTGTGTTTTTATTTCTGTACTGTTAAGTCTTCTTTGTCTTTCAAGATTCCATTCAAGTGCCATTTCTTCTAAGAAGACTTCCTTAATCTCTCTAGTTAGACAGATTGCGTCCTTCTTGTTACTTCAATAATACCTTTTTCTTTATGCTCTACACCAGTACTTCTTACAATCTCTTCCATACATTTACTTATTGGTGTGTTCATCTTATATTCCCTCTGGACTGGTAGTCCCTTGAGGGCAGGGATACTTTTGATTTACTTTCTTACCCCTATGTGTTGTCCAGCTCAGAGAAGGTAAGGTTGTCTTCTGTTATCTTAAAACTCTGAAGTTACTTAGAAAGGAGATGTAAGGTGTTTGTCCAGTTTTGCACAGGCTCCTCTAGCTCTTGCACCATCCCCCTACAGCAAAGTTTGGGCCACTTGGAAAGAAGCCTTGAATCTCTTCTGTACTCTCACAGTCTTGGTGCAGGACCAGTGGTTCCCACCCATCGTTCACTGCCTGCCAACCTGCTCTGGTTTCAGAAAATACAAGTTAGATTCCTAGCTGAGGAACTTTCTCACCTTGTTGTGACCTTGAGTAATGTATATCATCTTTCTCTTCAGTTTCTTCTTTTATAAAATAGGCATTATTCTTGCCTCTTATGGCTATTGTTCTGAGGACTGGATAAAACACCTGCAGTATTTGACACAATACTTTGCACATAGTAACCTCAATAAATAGTAGCAATTATTATTTTCAATAAAGAACAAACACATTTAAGATATTGCCTGGTATATAGCAGGGGCAATAAAAGCGGTGTGTAAGCTGTGTGTAAGCATTTTAATTCTTATTTTAGGAAAGCAATACAATGTAGTAAGAAGAGTAGGAGCTTTGGAATCTACTTTGGGTTCAAATTCTTGCTCTGCTAATTGCTTGTTGAGATGCGTTGGGTAAATTGCTTAACTTTTCTAAGATCAGATTCCTCATCCCTAAAATGGGGGATAATTCTACTTTATAGAATTGTTGTGCCGATTTAGAGAGAAAAAATATTTTAAGAATTTTAGTGGACTGTATTTACCAAAGATGGCCACATTAATATCTCTCATCTGGCATGCTGTTCTAGAACTTTGCTGCCCTCCCTCCCCATCAAGAGCTGGACTTGAATTTCTCTCTCCTTGAATCTCAGTGGGTTTGTAGGACACCTGTGATTAACAGAATGCACTGGTTGTGATACTAGGTACCTTCCTAAGCTAGGCCATAAGATGCCATGTGGCTTCCATCTTGTTGCCACTTGCCTGTGGAGTCCTGAGTGGAAGAAATCCATTATGGGTGAGAACATTCAGGCCACACAAAGAGGTCACATGTAGGTAGCCCAGCAGTGGCCCCAGCTGGGACCCCAGTCAACAACCGCCATCAACTGCACAGATATGCAAGTGAAGATGCTTTCAGATGAACCCAATCTCCAGCCACTGAGTCTTCTCAGATGAAGCCCCGGACATTGTGGAGCAGAGACAAGATATTCCCTCAGCTTTTTTTTTTTTTTTTTTTGCAAATTCTTGACCCATAGAAACTGTGAGTGGTTTTAAGCTGCAAAATTTGGGGTGATTTGTTATGCAGCAATAGTTATTGTAATAGGGTACTAATAAAGTACTACTGCATAGTAAAGACCAGATGAGATGAAATAACAGCATTTGTTATTAGAGCAATTATTAAAATCATTACCATCTCACAGGTATATGTCTACATGGCCCCAGTATGCTGGAGAACTCTGCCCCTCAGGCTTCTGTCCTGCCCCCAATCTCTCAGCCCATGAAAATTTAGCTTGTGAGCCCCTCCCCACACCCTGCCACATGGTTGTGGGGGCACAGGAGGCCGAGAGCACGTGGGAAGTGGTTCCGTTGGCCTCTTGAGTCACAAACTGTGAGGATGTTAGGGGGCCCTTCTTCCTTGTTTTGGTGCAGCTTTCTTCCCTGCTTAGGACAGGGAGTGACTGCTCAAGCTGCTTTTGTGTAAGACTCACTGGCCTTGCCTGTATGAGGACATCTCCTTAATCTCCTGTCCTCTGGCACTTTTACATCTTGACTGGACAGAGGTCAGCTTCATGGGAAACATTCTTTTTTGCAGTTAAGCCAAGCCCTTCAGGTCTTAGAATTGGTTTAAACCTGATTAACTCACAAGGAAAAGGGAAATTTACATTTTGGGAGTGGAGAATAAGATATTTAAGCCACTCTTAATACATGCTTTCCATCTTGCTACTTTCAAAACCATGTGCTCTCTCTCTCTTTCTCTGAGTCTCTCTCACTTTTACTCCTTTTGCTTTCAAACTGGGTTTTTCTCTCCTCTCTTTTTCTCTCCTTCCTCTTTTCACCTCTTCTCCATCATTTGCACCTTCTTTCCTATTCTTCTCCAAATTCTACCCTCTCTGCCTTTCCTCATCCTTTGTCTATCTCTTCATGTTCCTCTCTGCTTTGCTATTCCCAGCTTTGATATCTGTCATTTTCAGCATCTTTGTTCCTGAAGGGGTGAAGCATGCAGCTGTCTTTGAAGATGACAGTATCATCACCAAACGATTACAGAGGGAGGTTGGAATTCTGGAACTTCTGCACAATATTTGCTTTGCTTATATTCTGAGCAGTCTTGGTGGAGAACGTGCCCAGCGATGTGTTTCAGATCTAATAGGCCAGATCTCTCCTTGTCAATATAGAGGCTGGTGGGAACCACACTGTGGGGTTGATGGCCCATTCACTACGCTTACTGGAATGTCTCCCATGCTGTCTTCTGAAAGGACAGCTCAGGGCAGGCAGAGATCTGAGGATGATTAAGCCTCTCTCTGAAGACTTTGGAAAAAGCCTTGGACTTGGGGTAAAGATCTCAGTCCCCCACCAGCTGTGTGATCTCAGGTCAATCACTTTACCTCTCTGAGCCTCTTTCTAACCCATAAAATGGAATAGTGATAGTCATCTTGCCTTCCTCAGGGAGCTATTATGAGGCTCACACGAGCTAATGAATGAGAAAGCATTTTGTAAAGTAGAAAGTGCTGCACGAATTTAAACCCTTTTTTATTATTGTTGTTATCATGATCATAATTTTTATGTCCCACTAATGTTCATCTTACAACTCATCAGTATTAAGAAGAATACGCTCTAAGTGGAACAAAATCTTGTTTCTCCGTCGTGCATGAATTTATGGCATACATGTGGGAAATAAATATTACTGTTTTGTGGGGCCTTTATCAAGTCCCCTGCTTCTGCCCCACCCCCATCCTGTTCATTTAAGCTTAGCTGACCCTCTCTGCAAGAGGGTGCTGGGAAAGCCAGGGCTGACCTTACAGACCTGAACGAGCTTGGCGGGATGTGCTCTCAAACTGGCACCTTGCATCCTCGCATCCTATTCCATTCCTGCATCTGCCCACCGTGGTGTAAGCCCGGTCCCAATCTTTGCGCCTCAGACAGAGTAGCTTCTCTGAGGGCAACCCCAGTGTGCCCCAGGACCCAGGTAGCCACCTTCTCAGGTAGTCCTTAGTCCTCCCTCTCCCCGTCTGGCTTCGGCCAGGCTTAGTCTCTTGGGCTCCCCCTTGTGGTAGGCCTCAGCCAAGCCCGCCTCACTGACCCTCCAGTAGGTCCTACAATCGAAGAAGAAATAAGCCGCCCATTTAGGGAACTGTTGCTCCTGGAACCGCAGATTTCTCCATCCTTGCAGGCTGCTGAGACCACCGACCTCAAGTGCCTCTGGGAGGAGCGAAGGCAGCTCTGGGGAGCTGTAGCCACCTCACCACCTGCTCTTGGCTTGGAAATTTCATTGCTGTTAAAACCAGTCATGGTCATCTTATTCCAACCTGAGTGAGTATTCTTACCAATCTTCAAACCTGCATCAGACACATGGTCCCAAGAGTTGAGGAGGGGCTTACAAAGGGTGACAGGAGAGAGGTGGGAAGTGCATTCAGTGGAGAGTTTGGTTCCATTCACCCACCTCTTGGGCCTCACTCCCCGAGTCTGTGCCAACCCATCCAGCCTCAGCCTGGACTGTCCTGGTGCTCCTGGCTCCTGACTCAGTGCACTACCCATTCCTGCTCCCCCACAGGCCTTCCTCTCCCCTCTCTGAATCTTGGTGTGGCCTTCCACTTGGTCTCTCAATCCCAACCCCACTTTGACTCTCACAACTACTCCAAGAGCTCTCACTGCATTTTACAGATGAGGAAACTGAGGGTTAGGATGTTAAATTACTTATTTGAGGTCCGATGGTTCTTGGCTGGGGGAGCCAGAAGCCGGCCAGAGTGAAAACTCATTCCATTATGATATGCTGCCTCCTCTGTGGTTTTAGAAAAATGATTAAGGATTAGCCTCTGCTTTCAAGGAGCTCAGGGCCTAAAGGAATAGACAGAGTCACATAGACAAATGCCTGCTATCAGCTAAGGCGATAGTGGGATAAGGGAGACTACCCATAGCTCTCAAAATTCAGAAGAGCTATTTAGTTATTAATTTGGCCCAAAGAATTAGTGGTGGTGGGGGGTTGTGTGTGTATGTGTTAACACTTTCAGAAGAGGGGCTATCATTAAGTGACACTGTCAGTATTTTCCCCAGGTCAGAAATCTAGAGAGCAAATATCAGTGTTTCATGCTGCCATTTCCCCAACCTTGCCCATGGCAGACACTGATGATCATTCTTCTCTAGTGAATCCAGATATGGCTTCAGAATCTTTGCCACAAAATGTCTAGGTGGCTATAGCTTTTGACTGAGGCTGGCAAGCAAAAGAGCATTTTTTTTTTTTTTTTTTTTTGGCTACTCTGCAGTCTTAGATAAACACTTTCTACAAGAGAAAACAGGCTGAGAGAAGGAAATGACTCTTGTACATCACTATGGTGCAAGAGCATCTCTGATTCCACCAGGATTTACTTCTCTGAATGATTTTCTTATCTCTTGGACATTATTTAGTTCTTGCTAAACATTCATTGAGTTCTGATTCTGTGGCATGGATAGGAAATATTAACCTGCATTACCTCTCATTCTCACAACTACCTGTGAGGAAGTCATGATTATTGCCACTTCACAAAAGAGTAAACTGAGACCCAGAAATGTAAATAACGTTTTCAAGTTCACATGGCCAGGAAGCAGTGGAACCAATATTTGGTCTGCCTCCAGAGCCTATTTATTTTTTAATTCTTCTAAATGTGTTACAAAATGTTAAAAAATCTAAAAAGGTTTAAGATGAATACAGTGCATACCCTTGTCCCCACTCCCCAGTTAGAAACAAAACAAAGCCTGTTTCATTTTTGCAGAATACCACACTGCTCTTCATAACACATAATAAAACGTGATTTAATAATGTAATTGAGCCATGCTGAACATTTTCAATCAAGCCTGCTTTTAGCGGAGTTTTAAAATGACTTTTCTTTATAAATTGAAATAATGTCTTTGGATGTTTGAGAGATTGCAGCAAGGAAAGTCTGCTGTTCATAGACCTGGTCATTCGAGGAGTATTTTAATGCCATAGACATAGATTTCTCATTTTACCTTTAATCAATTCTAACAAGCCAGATGGTCATTGCAAACGGGTCCTCTAGCATCTCCCTTTTCTGCCTCTGCCACTTTCAGGGGACTTATTTGAATTTGGTTCCCTGTAACAATCTTTTTTCTTTTCTTTTTAGAGACAGGGTCTTGCTGTGTTGCCCAAGTTGGTCTTCAACTCCCAGAGTTAAGCTATCCTTCTACCGTGGCCTCCCAAAGTGCTGGGATTATAGGCATGAGCCACCACGTCCAGCCCCTGCAACAATCTTATACCATTCTATTCTCTTTCTTTCCCTGCCACCATTTGGGTCACGCCCTAATAGTCATAACTCTATCTTCTCTAGTTTCCCCAGTTGGAATGAGCCTTTCCTTCATTATACTCTCCCTCAGCACCCAATAACCCTAGTAAAGCATACATCTGCCTCGTATTAGTTATTTATGTAAGTAATTTCCCCATTAGACCCAGCCTTGCTCATCTATAATCCATGTAACAGTAATTATCACAACTGTGAAGCCTTCACATTTTCTGAGTGCTTTTCTTAGTTATAATCTTATTTAATTTGTACAATATCTGAGGTATGTATTTTTAAATCATATTCAGTTATACAGATATGACCACAGTGACTCAGAAAGGTGAGGTGACTTGCCTAAAGTCACAGCTAGCTAGTTGCAAAGTTCAGAGAAAATTCAGCGGTCTGCCCTCCTCTTATTAGAATATACAGTATGCTGCAGGGCACAGTGGCTCATGCCTATAATCCCAGCGCTTTGGGAGGCTAAGACCGGCGGATCACGAGGTCAGCAGTTCAAGACCAGCCTGGCCAACATGCTGAAACCCTGTCTCTATTAAAAATACAAAAATTTGCCAGGCGTGGTGGCAGGCACCTGTAATCCCAGCTACTCAGGAAGCTGAAGGAGGAGAATTGCTTGAACCCGGGAGGCAGAGCTTGCAGTGAGTTGAGACCACACCATCGCACTCCAACCTGGGTGACAGAGCAAGACTCCATCTCAAAAAAAAAAAAAAAAGAAAGGAAAAAGAAAAAAAATAATATACAGTATTCTATATGTGATTTAAAACCTGAGATTTGTTGTAGTTTTACTCAAACTACCAACTGTCAATTGCTTTATTCTGGAAATATCTACCAAGCACATATTATGTGCCATGAATTATGCGGGGTTCTAGGGAAACAGCAGTGAATAGGACAAAGAAGGTCCTTATCTCAGAAGCTTACAGTGTAGTAGGTAGATAATTAACAAGTAAGCAAATAAATAAACAAGGTGTGGTAGGCTAAATGGTGATCCACCTGCTCAAAGATGTCCACATCATTATCCCTGGAACCTGTGAAGTTTACCTTACATAGCAGTAGGCACTTTGCAGAAGTGATTAAATTAAGGGTTTTTTGATGGAGGGATTAACCTGATTTTAGCTAGGTGGGCCCAATGTAATGAACCTTTAGGAAAGGGAGTCAGTAAGATCAGAGTTAAAGAATAAGATATGAAGAGGGAAGCAGAGGTCAGACTGATTTGATTGATAGCTTTGAATATGACAGGGGGCCATGAGCCAAGGAAAGAAGGCAGGCTCTGGATGCTGGGAAAGACAAGTAAATGATTCTCCCCTAGAACCTTCAGAAAAAGTCCAGCTCCACTGACCCGTTTTAGACTTCTGACTTTCAGAACTATAACAGAATAAATTGATGTTGCTTTCAGCCACTAAGTTTGTGGTAATTTGTTATAGGTGCAATAAGAAACTAATACACAAAGCATAGCTTGGACAACATAGCAAGACCCTTGTCTCTACAAAAAAAAAAAAAAATTAGCTAGGTGTGGGGGTGTGTGCCTGTGGTCCCAGCTACTTGGGAGGTTGGGGCAAAAGGATTGCTTGAGCCCAGGTGTTTGAGGCTTCAGTGAGCTATGATTGTACCACTGCATTCCAGCCTGGGTGACATAGTGAGACTCTGTTTTTGAAAAAAAACCCAAAAAAACAGTAAAATATACAAGACAATTACAGATTATGATCAAACTTCTGAATAAAAGAGACATTTTGATAAGATAACAACTGGGGCAGCCTTCTCTGAAGAGACGATGAGAGTGAACCAGTCCAAGGAAGAGCACTCCAGGCAGAGGGAACAGCAGCTGCAAAGACCCAGAGGAGGCAATGTGACGAGTGACAAAGACAGGGCCAGTGTGGCTAGATTTTAGGGAAAGAGCAGAGGGTGGGGTGAAGTGAGGTTGGAAAGTTAGGTCAGAGTTAGATCCTATTGGACCTTTTAGTCCATAGTGAGGGGTTCAGATTTTGTGCTAAAAGAAAAGGGAAGCTCTTGAAGAATTTTAAACCAGGTGAGAAATAAATTGCTACTGCATGGCCCAAAGTTCTCAGCATGATGAAGACCCTTTCTTGGGGCATGGGAAAAACTCACTCACGACCAACCCACCCTCCAAATGAGCTCTCCTGTGCTGTACCAGGTTTGTAGAACATGCGAGTCTTTATTAGGAAGTGTGGGATTCTCTGCCAACCTGGCACTCCAATTCTGTAGGGGGCAGGCACCTCTGATAGAAACCATCGGCAGGAGACAGTGCGGTTACCTATGATTTCCCACAGACAGACATGGAGGGAGACTGGGCACTACTGAGCTCAGAAATGCCCCTGCCAACGGGCTGAACTTACCATCTACTACACAAATACCTTGCTTCAGATTTGCTCTGTCTTGAGATTGTAAACTTTGTGAAATTAGAGACCATCTGTACTTTGTCCTTGTGTTTCTAGTTTCAGCATTTAGTAGATGTTCAATAGGCACTTGTTGAAAGCATGGATAACTGGAGGGGAGGGACATAAATAATTTAGCCCTGTGTTTTGTAAGGAGCAGAAACAGAAAGAGAGCTAATAAGCTGGAAAATACAAATATCGAAACACCTGTTAATTTTGCTATAATGCTTGTTTTGAAACTATGAATTTGTTCTAATGCAATTTATACTAGGGAATGATGTGAACATAAGACAATTTCCCCCCTTGAAGAACACTAGGTGAATGCCAAAACCCAGCTGAACAGACCTGTGTAATACACAAAATGCACACACACATATACATCAGTCACAGTAACTTTAGATCACTGTATGTATGAGGCTCCACACCTATCCACATCTGGCGTCCCAACTCTGTCCAATTTCAGATGATTCTCCTCCCACCACCTCACAATTACTCATGGTCTTCCTGACACCCACTTCCACAAGCAAACTGCAGATCTTTATCAACGTCAAGTGCCATATTTATTGTAGTACTTATACATTTAACTATTAAATATGTTTAAGACAGGGCTGCTATTTTTATTAGGCTCCTATTTTTTTTAAATGTGTCACTGGTGAAGTTTCTGAGTGTTATGCCCCTAACTCCATTTGTCCTGTAAACCCTGTGATTTTTAGTGGGTAATTTTGCACAGCACAGCGATTTTTTTTAGAACACATATGTGGCATTATAGCAGAACGGACTGTACTTTCTTCTGTCTGCAACACCAGGCAAACAAGAAAACACACATAGTGATAAGCAAAAAAGTGAAATCAAACAAAGTACTAAGAATGCTTCATGATGTCCTTCTGGTGTATAGGACAATCTTCATACTATTTATTCATTTTTTCATCCATCCTTTCTTCCATTTATTTATTTATGCTATCAAATGCCTACTATGTGTCAGTTCCTGAGATAGGCCCTAGTGAACAAAATTAGAATCTTAAGAAGTCTTAGGATTAGGAGAAAATAATATATGAACAGACAATGATAGTTCATCTTTATTATAGGTTTACTGTGTATCAGGCACTATGATCAGCACTTTATCCATTTTACTTAATCCTTTTAATAACCTGGTGGTTATTGGTAGATATTACCAATAAGTGAGGTATTAATATTCTTCCCATTTTCCAGATGAGGATACTGAGGCTTAGCAATACGTGGTGGAGCCAGCACTTACACCCAGGCAGTCTGACTGCAGAGCCTTTGTTCTTGAATGATATTGTTGTGATCTGGCCTCCCTGTTTCTGTTTGCTTATCTCCAGTGGGGAACACACAGCGTCTCCTTTTTTGGAGAATGGAGAGCAGCCCGTTCCATCTTTGGCAGTATATCAAAGGAGTGAAAAAATATATTTTAACAGCTGGCACTAGAGTTCACGGTAGAGGGAGAGTTGTATTTATTTAAGAAAATACACTGGGAGGCCGCTCCCTTTGGGGGTGCAGAAGAATCTGAGGGAAAATCCGAAAGGACCAAGCTATACTGTTTTGCATAAGATTTTAATAGGAAATTTTGGATTGGGACAGAGTAGAGGAGGATGAAGAGAGAGAAGGGACTGTGCATCCTGGCAGAGCACTGGTGCCTGTGGGGGATGGTGGTGAGGGAGGATGTCCTGGGACAGGACTGGCCACAGGGGCTTTCAAATGCTGGGGAGCCCTTTGACATTGCTCCCTTGGACATTACTTGCTTTACCGTGATGTAAACCTTCTCATCACTCAGACCTCCATAAAGTCTATGGCACACTGTGGGGAAAACCAAAGCTCAAGGATCATGTCTGAAACTGGGCTATGATGGAGCACACCTGGGGGGAAAGTCCCCGCCCCCCCCAGTACATGCCCATTAAGTGATGGCCAATCACTGCCGATCTTCCTCTGCCTGCCAAGGCAAGCAGAGCCATTGCTGGGACTGGAGGATATCAGGGCCAGCTGTGAAGTCGGGCGCTGGGGGGAAGCTCTGGGGAGGGCTCAGGTGGAAATGAGGGGCATTCAGGTCCATTCTGTGTAATTCCTAAAGGACTAACTAATGGACTTCAGATGGCCCTTGGGTTACAGTTAGGAATAGGGCTCTCACATCAGGGAAAGCTGGGTTTGAATCCCGGTTTGGCCATTTACGGGTGGCCTTGAACAATGTACTTAACCTGCCTTCACCTCCACTTTCTTCATCTACAACATGGAGATGACCTTTCCTACTTTGAGTGGTTATTTTGAGAACCCAATGGATGTAAAATGTTTAACACAATCGCTGGCATAATAATCAAACAATGGTTGTTGTTATAACTAACTCCAGTGGTGGAGTGTTAATGGCATAGGCTTTTTACTTGGTAGGATCAGGGTTCGAAATCCATTTTTACTACTTACTAGGTCTGTCTACCTGAGCATGTGACTACACTCAGGCTATTAGCAAAATGGGGAAACAAGACCTACTTGGAAGGGCTGAGGTGAGGATTAAATGAGAGAACAGAACATGCCTAACACTCTTCCGGGTACACAGTAGATGTCCAATCCTCAGGGCCAAGTCTAATCCATAGAGTGCCTTTTGTGAATTAGGGAAAGTTGCCCCTTCTTTCGAGCAACCCAATTTGCAGGTTTCAGCCCCACTTACCACCCTGGCCTGGGTACCTTGGTGAGGTGCACAATGTGTGCATCTATAGGACATGGCCTACCAGTGATGGGCGGCTGTTAGGGCTGTGCTAATTAGCATTCTCCTGCATCTGACTTGTCTGCTTCGTTCTGGCTTAAGACTGTTCTTGGTTTGGAAGAAAGCACCTAGGCTCCTTAATTTTCTCTCTTCTGGCCCCAGCTGCCTTTCTTCTTGTGACCTGGTTTCTCCACCCATCTTCCCAACTTCCACCCCCAGTCTTCTTACAGACAGGATCCTGGCCAACCTCTGGCTGTGCAGCTGGCCTGGAGACCCCTCAGTGGGGAGGTTGGATCAATGGCCTCCCTCCTGACTCGCAGGCTCAGCCTGGGTTCTGGAACAACCTCTGCCAAGATAATCTATGCTTTAATTGCCAACAACAGTCAGAAGGAAGCAGATGATCACCGCCCATAAAGGGCGAGAGTCCTCGGTGGGGAACTGGGCTGGCTGCAGAGCTGTTGCAGGCTATTTTTAGTGCTTGGCCACAGAAGTGCAAGGAGAAAATGCCAAGCTGGAAGGCAGCCTTTCCACCAAGGACTGGGCTCCCAGGGGCCTGTATGTGACCCTCAACCCCAGCCCTTTGTGCTTCCTTTCCCTTCATGGTGAGGATTCCAGGCATTGCTGACAGCAGCAGCCATCCCTCTGCTGGAAGCTAAAAAAGCCTGGGAAGGACAGTAGTCACTGGTTCCTGGGCTGGCTGCATGAGCTGGTGTTTAACCCACTGGCAATTCTCAGCACCAGGGATCTCAGCTCTCGTGGTGTTCCCATTTTATAAATGAGGGGAGTGGGCCTCAGAAGTATGAAATAACTTCCTTAAGGTCATTATTCCAGTAAGTTCTCATCATAGTTGTCTTTGTCATTGCTTCCTTAGGAGCATCTGTTCAGCAGAGTGGTGGAAAGGTGCAACCAGAGTCCCTGCGTTTGCCTTCCAGCCTCTCACTGGTTGTGTGATCTTGGGACAAATTACTTACCCTCTCTTTACTAAAGTAAAGTAAAATTACTTTACCCAGTTGCCATCTGTAAAGTAGGGGTAAGAAAAGTGCCACCATATAACTGTTGACAATTAAGTGAGAGAAAACCTAGAAGACCCTTATAAATGTGCTTGGCCTGTAGGAAGCACTCAATCAATGTCAGTTGTTGTTCTACTGCTGGGCCATCTGCTGGCTCTTGGCAGGCATCCTAACTAATCCCACAACTCACTGAGGCATTATCAGCCCCATTTTTCAGATGGGAAAACTGAGTCCCAGAGAGATGAATTGAATTCCTAAGGGCACACAGCTAGGAAGGGCAGGAGGTGGACCTCGAACCCAGGGCTCTGCCCTTCCAGGTTCAAGATCTTTCTTCTATGTAAGCTGGCGTTTCCTGTGTGCTATGTCCCTTGGAAATATGAGCAGAGGGAACAGGTGTAGGTGTTGAGAAGGTGATAAAAACTGGGTGAGGGTATGTATGTAACATGTTAGAAAGTTTGGTGGGCATGAAAAGAAGAAGAGCTGTGACCCAGTGCTCAGGTTAGCAAAGATCTAGCTCCTCTCTCCTTTCTCATGGCTTCCAGGGTGTCCTGGAGACAAACTATGTGAGAAGGAGCCTCAGAGTCATCTTGAGTGACCTCCCCTGAGGTCCTACCTGAGATTACTCTCCAGTCCTGCCATAATCAGTTGCACGGCTGTGTGAACCCCAGAGACTGTCCCTTCAGGGTTAGGTTTGCTAGAATCAATGTGGCCTCTCTAGTCTGGCGTTGGGGTAGGTTTCCCTCAGCCTGGCCTGCTTTGCTCTGTCCTTGACCATTCTGTCTTCCAAATAACTCTTCTATGTACCCTTTCCTCTCCAGCCCACTGTCATCACCCTGATTTCAGCCTTCTAACCCCAGCAGGATCATTGCCACAGCCCTCTAATTGGTCTAGGCCCCATCTCCAATCCACAGGGCCTGCCTGAGAGGTCAGCCTTCTCAAATGTGGATTTCATGGGGTCACTTCCCTTCTTACATCCTTATGAACTTCCCAGGGCCAGAAAAATCAACCTTTTGAGCTTCTAGCTCTCCCATCCCAAATACCCCGGGGTAAAACCCAACAGTTCTCAAAAGTATGTCCCTAGGAAATAAGCCTTTAGATTCTTAAGAGGTGGGGGCAGCATTCCGTGGGGAAATTCGTATGGGAAAAACACTGAATGAGGTTCAGCAGGTTTATTTGCTGTAGGACTTCTCAGAACTTCTATTATGCTAATTTCTGATACAAAAGCCTTCCAGTTAACCACAGGCAAGGCTGCCTGGAAAACAATATGTACGAAAAGTGCTGAATGAGCAGGAAAAAAAAGGAAACAGTATGGACTCCTAGTTTGAGTAACAGCTGACACTAACATAGCACTTACTTCTGTTGTGTGCTTTGTTTCTATTGACTCATTTAGTCCCCACAATTCTAGCAGGCAGGCACTATCATTATCCTCATTTTGTGGATGGGGAAACTAAAGAACAGAGAAGTTAAGCAGGTTACCTAGGTTCACCAAGCTAGTTAGCAGTGGAGCTAAGATTCCAACCCAGACATTCTGGCTCTGAAATCTGCACTCATAGCCACTACACTAGAGCCACACTTTAAGGACTCCACATGTACCTGGCATTGTGATAAGCACCCTATATATGCATTATTTCCTTGATCCTTCCAACAACCCCACACTTATGATCCTCATATTTTTTGTTAGGGAAACAGAAATACAGTGTACATTGGGCTAAGAGGTGCCTAAGCTGAGGTTTGAACCCTGGTCTTTCTGTGATTTGTGAATCTCCAGCCTGTCTTGTTCTGAACAGAATAAGGGAGTCCTTTACCAAGGAGCATCTTGCAGTGCGTAAAATATACAACAGAAAAGCTTCCTTAGCTATCTGGAAAGAGTCACTGCCAAATTATATCATCCTGTTTCCTGATGCCAGGACTTTGCTTGTACTGTTCCCTTGGCCTGGAGTGCCATCTTCCTGCTCAGTCCTCTTAACACCAAGGAAGAACTAAAATAAGGTCCCATCTCTTTAGTTTTCTCAGACTTTCCCCTTTCAAGCAGCTGTTCCCTATCTGTGCTTGCATGGCACTCGATGAAAAAATTATGCACCAATGGTCTGCTACAGTATAGATTCTTTCATTTATTCATTCTCTCCCTCATTCATTCGTTCATGCATTTTCTTAACAAGTATTTATTGAGCAACTAACTCCTAAGTGCCAGCATTGTTTTAGGTCCTAGGGATACAGCAGTGAAGAAAACAGACAGAAATGTAGACCCTCATGGAACTTACACTGTAGTGGGAGAAAAGGGATAATTAAATAAGTGAACTATATATGACATTTTTTAAGGCAAAGGGGGATAGGGAGGGATTAGTTGAGAAAGGGTTGCATTGTTAAATAGAGAGTTAGATAGCCTGGTGTGGTGGTGCGCCCCTAGAATCTCAGCTACTCAGGAAGCTGAGGCAAGAGAATATCTTCAACCTGGAGGCAGAGGCTGCAGTGAGCCAAGACTGTGCTACTGCACTCCAGCCTGGGTGACAGAGTGAGACTCTGTCTCAAACAAACAAACAAAACCATAAATAAATAAATAAATAAGGATTAGAGAAGGCCAAACTGAGATTGTGACGTTTGAGCAAGGACCCAAAGGAACTGGCACATTCCCAGGTCAGGGTGGAGCCACCTTGGCTGCCTTAGGGCGAGTGAGGAGAGAGTAGCTGCAGATGCTCAACAAAGGTTTCTTTCTTTCTTTTTCTGTTTTTTTTTTTTTTTTGAGACGGCGTTTCACTCTTGTTGCCCAGGCTGGAGTGCAATGGTACGATTTTGGCTCACTACAACCTGCACCTCCCAGGTTCAAGCGATTCTCCTGCCTCCGCCTCCCAAGTAGCTGGGATTACAGGCATGTACCACCATGCCCGGCTAATTTTTTATTTTTAGTAGAGCGGGGTTTCTCCATGTCGGTCAGGCTGGACTGTTAAGGACAAACTGCCCCAAAAAGCTTCTTGGTACCGCTGACACTTCCCCCAAACCTCTCCGTGCTTCCCACCCTTCCCCCAAGCCTCTTTACATTTCTAAGCCCTTATCTAGGTGCCGGTGAAGCCAGCAGATATCACTTATCAGACCTTGCTACGATAAACAAACCCCAATTACAAACCATCCAGATCGCACAGGGGGAGGTTGTGGGAAGCATAAACAAACGTTACCTACACCCTCCTGTAATAAACATTACAAGGTGATATGTGGCAAAATTAACCAGCAAACAACCTCGGGATATGGCCATACCAAAGAACTCCCTCAAACTCCTTTCCCCAATATAAACCCCTCATTCTGTAAGCTTGCTGCTGCCTCCTCTTCTGTGATGGAGCAGCTGGTAGGTTAATAAACTTACTTGCCTGACTTTGGGTCTATTCTTCCTTCTCTCGGCTGACCTTACATGGATCTTAGGTGATCCTCCCGCCTCGGCCTCCTGAAGTGCTGGGATTACAAGCATGAGCCACGGTGCCTGGCCCAACAAAGGTTTCTTCATTTGAGGTGCTTAACAAAATTTTCAGACTTTCTCAATGGTATTATCCTCAAACTTTTCATTGGCATTTTTAGAAGAAATAATTTAATGATGAACTAAAATACATGTGACCACTGAGCATACAATCAGCATCTGAAAATCTGGGGATCACTGAAAGCCTGGGACAGAGAGTTAGGGACCTGCTTTAACCTTGACCTTGGCAATCCCCTTCTGTCTTGGCCACTATTTTGTCCCCTGTATAAGGGACCCAAAGATGTCTCAGGTCCTTTCCAGTTCTGGCTTTGTGCTATTTCAGAAGACTCAGGCTCCTTTTCTGCAACACAGGGGTTGTAATACCTGCTGCAGTCTCTCTTCTGGTTTTTGTGTCAAATCAGGCAATGAATGTATCTTTTCTTCCACCAGATAAAATGTGGAGTCCAAAGTAGATAAAGGCTAGTGTTAATAGGAACTCTATTATTGCATGTTGGTAACCAAATCTGCCATTGATGTGTGCTTGTGAGCATTTTGTTTTGTTAATCCCAACAGTCACTCTATGACTTGAACATCACCAGCTCAATTTGATGACTGAGGAAACTGCCTTAGAGAGGCAAATTCACTCGCTTGAGGGCACAGAACTTGTGAGAGGAGGACCCAGGATTCAAATTCCAGAATGTGTCAGGGCTTGTCCTGGCTTCCCAGTACACACAGAGGCCAGGTTGAGGTCAAAGCTAAGCCTACAGGTAGGGACAAAACACAACCAAAGGTAATGGGAAACCAAACAAATTCTCAGCCCTTACAGTTGCTGCTAGCCTGCAACAAGGTGAAAAAAAGTGGGATGGTGGGGTGAACCATCTGAGTGGCCTATGGGGTTGAACTGTAGGGGCACCAAGATCAACCAGAGCTGTGGATTGAGGCTTCGGGCCAGCTCGGGAAGGGAGGTGACATGGAGAAGCCACCAGCCAGCCCTGGCTGCAGCCACAACCCACGGTGGGCTGGGAGGCATGTGCTCAGCCCCCTTACAGGGGGTCTATAGGTAGCAAAGGGCCCAAGGGGTCAGCCTTGGCCACTGTTATGTTAATATTAAAGATATTAACAAACATATAAAGGACCCTACAAAGCAAGAGAAAAGAATATAATGGGGAAGGAAGAACAGAAAATCATTTCATATATATTTAAATTAATGAAAGACCTAAACAAAACTATCTTTATTAATATTTCCATACTAGTGATAAAACAGATGGATTGGAATTAGATATGGAAAAATGTAATATTCTACAAAAGAAACTCTAGGGAGACCCAGGGAGTTATGAAGGTCACTTCTCATTAAGGGTGAACTTTTCTGTCCTTTCTGCCACTGCCTTTATCCTAAGCCTCTGCCAGAGTTGGCAATTTCCCACTCCCTTTCTGAGTTGGAGACAGACGGTGCCACCAAATGCCCCCCTTGGCTAGTCACTGTGAGGCTATTTTTAGTTTTCCAAGCAATTAATGAAATTGTCCGTTTGTGGGCAGTGGGTTTTTTTTTTTTTTTATTGGCTGTTTCAGCTGCTCTGAAGTATAAGCAGCATATTATTAATAATTCTGCAACTCTTAGACACCTAGAATGGGGGACATGGTTTTCCCTTGACTTGGGTTATAAGAAAAAGCAACGATTCCTATATTTTGGAGGTGGTAGCTACCTTGGGAGGACTGTAGGCTTTGAGGTAGACCTGAATTTCCAAGACACAGACTCCTTGGCTGTAAAATGCACGTCACAGTACCACCCTGTAGATTGTGTTGCTGTCCGTGAAGTGCCCATAATGGGGTGTGGAACAGTCAAGGAAGAAATACCTGTTCAAGGAGTGGATGGATGCATGAGATCACATTGGTGTGGCTCCCGCTAGAGCAAATGCTTATTGACTAAGTGAAATGGGGTGTGTATGTGCAGCACTTAGCAGAGCAGATTATTGTTGGGGAGTGCTATGGGGTGAATTGTGTCCCCCCCAAAAAGAAATGTGGAGTCCTCATCCCCAGTACTTCAGAATGTCACCTTATTTGGAGATAGAGTCTTTACAGAGGTAATCAAGTTAAAACGAAGCCATTAGGGTGCTCCTCATTCAGTATGACTAACGTCCTTATAAGAGGTGGAAATCTGGACATACAGACACATGCAGGGAGAATGCCATATGAAAATAAAGGCAGAGATCAGGGTGATACATTTACAACCCAAAGAATGCCAAAGAAGGCCAGCAAGCTGCCAGAAACTAGGAGAGGGGCATGGAATAGATTCTCCCTCCCAGCCCTCCCAAGGAACTAACTGATGACACCTTGATCTCAGGTTTCTAGCTCATCGAACAGTAAGACAATACATTTCTGCTGTTTAAGCCACTCAAGTTTGTGGTACTTTGTTATGGCATCCCTAAAAAATGAATACAGGGAGTGCTATGGTCTGAATGTTTGTGCCCCGCCCCCCAATTCGTATTTTGAAACCCAGCCCCAGTGTGACAGCATGAAGAGGTGGACCCTTTTGGGAGGTGATTAGGTCATGAAGGCAGAGCCCTCACAAATGGGATTAGTGACCTTATAAAAGAGTACTGAGGAGAATCACTTGAACCTGGGAGGCAGAGGTTGCAGTGAGTGGAGATAGAACCATTGCACTCCAGCCTGGGTGACAGAGTGAGAATCCGTCTAAAAAAAGAGTCCTGAGGGAGCATCTTGGCCCCTTTTACCACATGAGAACAAGGCTAGAAGGTGCTATTGCTGTCTTTGAAGCATAGAGCAGCTCTCACTAGACACAGAATCTGCTGGCACCTTGATCTTGAACTTCCCAGTCTCCAGAACTGTGAGCAATAAATTCACACTGCTTATAAATTGCCCAGTCTAATGTATTTTGTTATAGCAGCCTGAATGCACTAAGATAGGGAGCATCAGTGGGATTTCATATGCTGTAAATCCCTGGCTCTGGCCTGCTGTAGAGTACAGCTTCAATAAGTGCTTGTAAAAATGAATCAGTGAGATAACACAGAGCAAATACCTCATTCAGTGTCTAGTATGTAGTAGGTGCTCTTAATACTTGTTAAATGAATGATGAGCAAGGCTACCCATGAAACTTGTATTCCAAAGCCTGGCATACAGGCAGATAGATGTTTGGTGAATATTTGCTAACCGGATGGCCATCAGAGCTAACATTTATATAGCACTTACTATGAGCCCGGCAGTACTCTGAATGACTGATGTGTATGCAATCCTCTTTTAATCCTCACAACCACTGTATTATTTATCCCATTTTAAAGATGGGGACACTGAGATGCAGACGGGTCAAATAACTTTCCCAAATTCACCCGGCTAATGAGCAGAGTTGGCTGTTGGATCTGGTTTGTCTACGACGAGGTGCCTGCTCTCAACCACTATTTGGAATCATGCATGTGAAGAGCCTCACACATCGTAGGTGCCCAATTCCAAACCAGCGAGTGGATGAGAGTGCCTGGGCAAAGCCAGGGGCACTCCCTCCCCAGTGGCCTTACAGTAGAGGCAGCCCTGTTGCTCCATTCCTTTCTCTCTTAAGTTCTCCCTGATTCAGCCTTTGTCTCCACAGACCTCTGGGGCTTTGTGCTTGTCAGGGGCAGAAGGGCAGCTGCCTGGGCCCAGCCAGAATTAGCACAGCCTCTCTCTGAGCGGAGGCCCTCTCTGAGTGGTCCCCTCTTCCTACTCATGGTCCTTCAGCTGGGCGCAGAGGAAGTCGACTTGAGGAGAGTGGAGCAGAGAGGGCATCAACACCTCCTGCTGTCCATCAGCAAAGCAACTCCGCTGTCAGAGGGCTGGCGGCACCGAGCATCCTGCCTATTCTCCATAATTCATCCCAAACCAAATGAGGAGCGCTGACTCGGTGCTTCCCATTGCAGGGCCTGGCTGTTCACAGGCTTTCCCAGAGGCTTCTGGGCTGCGCCAAGTACCAGCAATGGCAGTGATTTACGGTGTCACAGGCCAGCGTCCTCTACCCTGACCACTGCTCTCAGCCACAGGTTTAATTATTTAAACAGATTTTACACTTTATGAGTGTGCCCTCAGGGCTGGCAGAGGAAAGAAAGCCTTTGGAGCAAAAAACAAAAAACAAAAAACTTTGCTTAAAACATTAAATTGAAATACGGAAGGACAGAGTACAGGAAACATCCCTGATTCTTGAGCGTGAGTGTGATATTCAAGGTCTTCTGAGCTCGCCCCATTTCACCTGTTCCTTCCCTTGTTTCTACCTCACTATAGAAAAAAGTAATACTGACCATCCTGTGCAAGTGAGTGAGAAAGCAAACAACAAAATGAACCAGAAAATGTCAGAGTAGAGAGAACGGAGTAGAGGATTTCCATTCCATGGCAGGAGGTATCGTTCCCTCATCATTGGAGCCCCTGCTCTTTCATGAGGATCCAGCTAAAATGCTACTTTTCCTCCCTCTCTTGATCTTCCGGGAGACATTAATGGCTCATGTGACACTCTGTAATTGTCTATCAGAGCCAAACTCACTCTGCCATAACTGTCGGTAAACTTGAAGCTCCTTTTCTTAGTCTGAGAACTCTTTGAAGGTGAGGACTGTCAAATTTTGCTTCTGTTGGAGCACCTAGCACAGTGCTTGTAGCACGGTAGATGCTCGTCATGTGGATGGCCATTGGAAGACTCCTCTGCTTCTCCTTTCTGGCAAAGGGAGTCTCCTCGTGTGTTCTCTTCACTCTGACATTTTCTGGTTCTTTTTGTTGTTCGTTCTCTCACTTCCCCCCTCAAATACCCATTCATCTAGCGAACATATATTTACTGACCACCACTCCATAGGAAGCCCTGTTTTAGGTGCTGGGGATATGTTGAAAAGATAGAGAAGGCTCCTGACCTTGGTGTGCTCGCATCATAGCTGGAGAGGGAGGGAGGGAGGAAGCAGCTGTTCTGTGGTTCTTTGCATGTCAGTTTCACTGCCCTCAGTGCCATGGCACACCCAGGCTGGACCTGGGAGGATCGGTCCTACACCGCAGGTGGTGAGGTGTCTGTGTTTTCCCTGCTTGGTTCAGAGAATGAGGCTGAAGTAAATGAATCTCACCAATCTCCTTCTTCCAAGCTCTTCACCTCTGTGTAAACTGGAGATAACAGAGTCCAAGGCTATTAAAATAATAATGCAAATAATCCATATTTTTCATTTTAAAAGCACTTCTGGAGCATCCGATTAATCTTCTCAGTACCCTTGTGTGTAGATAAGTATAAGGTTTTGCTTTTAGATGAAGGAACTGAAACATGAGGTGATTAAACTATTGGCCTGAGGCTATAGTGAAAGCAAGGTTTTGAGTGGAGATTGGATTCATCAGTCCTCAGTTACTTTGAGCAACAGCAGACTTCAAGGGCCATGTCCCATGGACAGCTGCAGGGATTGCAGCCAATCTGCCTTGGTGGGGCAGTGCAGAGGGGTGGGGAAGAGCTGAAGCTCTGCAGGCCCACAGGCGCCACCATGTAGGGCTGTGCGACCTTTGGCAAGTGGTTTAAGCTCCCTGCACACCAGATTCCTCATCTATTACGTGGAGATTATCACTTTGTTGCAGGGTTATGAGGGTGAAAATATCTGAGATTATGTTGTAGAGTGCTTAGCATGGTGCAGGATACCTTTTTCTTAAAGCTCTCTAGAGACAGAAGCATTTGAAATGGGCAAAGTGCTTAGAGCTACGAATCACTGTCATCATCATCCAGCATCTTTTGGACACTTGGTGTATTCCAGACATAAAGGTGCATTAGCATAACTTCATTAAATGCTAAGTGTCTTGTTATGATCATCAGTCAGGTGCCACACCTATGTCATGTCATTTATCTGATTTCTTTCTCCATGAACAAATGCCAGGCATCTGTCCTGTATGCTGCAGGGGATACAGAATTGCCTTGAATATGGACCCTGTCCTCTGAGAGATCCAGCTGGGGAAGCATCAGTCCAGTCAGTCATGAAGGGCCTGGGTCTACACTCTCAATATCACCCAGGGTCTTGTTACTTGGAAGCCTTTCTGGCTCCAGCAGGGAAAGTTGCAATTAGCTTTGCGATATAAATAGCTCACATTCTAGATATGCTGCGCATGGCACCAGGCACATAACATGCATTCTTTTGTCTAATCCTCATAACAATCCTGGGAGGCAAGAACAACTATCACTTGGATTTTGAAGATGAGGAAACTGATGTGCAGAGAGAGAAATCACTTTTGTGAGGTCCCATAACCGAACACATAGTTGGCCAATCCTCAGTTTAGTATGTCTGAGAGCAGATTTGTGTCTGAAGACAGAATAGAGAGGTATAAATTAAAGCCGGGTTCATAATCGAGCTCATCATAACCTGCTATGTGGACTTTCAGGCTGTCACCCGTTTTCTATGCAACTTTAGTGAATTACCAAGGATTTATATGATCTCTGTTATTGACCCAAATTGTGGATGTTCCAACAGCAGTAGACAATACCTTTAATTCTTAAAGATATTTGAGATGAAAGCATTTGAATTGGACGGGTGTTTGGACATGCTCATCATCATCATCACCATCTTTATTATCACCATCCAATATCTTTGGGGCATTTGGCACATTCTAGATATAAAGGTGTCTGGCATAGACTACCCTATTAAATCCCCCAAAGATCTTCATGACTAGGTATTATTTAACCCATTTTAAAAATGAGAAAACACGCATGCTAGAAAGCTCACAGATGTTAAGTAACTAGCCCAAGGCCACAGAACTAGCAAATATGAGAGCTGGCTTTTAAATCATGCAGGGTTGCAGGAGGGAGTGCTGCCACTCCTGGTGTGGTCCTGTTTGAGACGCCTCCTGTCTTGTCTCCTCTTTCGGTGCTCCAGCTAGCTTTTTCCTCCAGCAAGAATGAGAATTAATAATTTTAAAGTTGGAAGAGTCACTCTTGGTTTACACACTTTTACAAGGCTGCCTTGGGAGGATGTTTAACCTCTGTCTGCACCTCTGTTTCCTCACTGCTCTCATGTGCCTGCCTCCTGGGGTGTGTCTGTATTATTAATGATGGCAAAGTGATGTGAGCACACTGCACTGAGGTAGATTCATGAGAGTACAAAGTACAATTAATCTCGAGAACCATCCAATTGGGGCACATGGAGCTGAAGGACATGGTACCTTCATTTTGCAGGGCGTGGAGATAAGTGTGTTCACATCACTCTCACATCAGATTTTCTCTAAGACTCTGTGCAGTACACTGCATGGCAGACAGACAAAAGAGTATCAGGGCCACAGAGACCCATAGGATTACTGGAGGGAGAAAAGAGCATTGGACCAAGGAGAAATTTGTGGCACAGAACTGCTAGTGCTCACCAATGTCATGGCTATGCCAGTTGTTTAGCTTCCTTGCAGTTAGGTTTGCCCATGTGACTGAATCTGGCCAATGGCATGTAAGTGGATGGGGTATGTGCCACTTTCAGGCATGGCTCCTATAATTTCCCCTTGGGACCTTGCTAGAGAACTTAAATGAGGGTGGAGCCACAAGATGGACGGAGCCCGGGTCCCTGAATGATGGCTACATTTCCTTGCCAACTTACACTGACCTGTGATGTGAAAAAAAAGCTTTTGCCATGTTAAGTCACTAAAATATTGGGGTTTATCTGTTGCATTCACTAGCATTATTTACCTAATAAGCAATAATAAAGATGTGACTTTTATAGCATTTGTGGTTTTCCCACCACTTTCATATACTATAATTTGGAGGATCTTCAGGAGACCTTTGTGTTTTCAGTATTACAAATGGTTGTGTGTTTCTGGAGGGAACTATTTGTGTTCAACTTTATGGATATCTTGTGGGGTAAACATCTTTTCTTCTGTCACTCTGCCTTTTAGAAGGCTTATAGGAATGGTGGCCTTGCGATCATGGCTGCCTGACATGCTGTTTGAGGACCAATTTCACTTCGGTGCCATCTTGCTTCTAAAGTGATTCACTTTCGTCAAACCTCAGTTGCCCCTCTGTAAAATGGGGATAGACAAAGAGCTAATTTGGTTGGGTGCGACCAGGCTTTCATCCATCTGAATAGCTCACACCCAACTCTGCTGCAGAGTTATTTCCCAAACCCTGATTCCCAGAATATGGAATGTAGGAGGAGGCTCAGCAATGCCCACTCTGACCTTTCATTCAGTGTTTCTCAAACTGCTGGGGATTGTCAGTGATCTGCCAGGAGGCGAATGAAGCCACAGAATAAATATGGTATAATTTTTCTATAAACGTGCAGAAACAATTTTTTTATTATACTTTAAATTCTAGGGTACATGTGCACAACATGCAGGTTACATATGTATACATGTGCTCTGTTGGTGTGCTGCACTCATTAACTCGTCATTTACATTAGGTATATCTCCTAATGCTATTCCTCCCCACTCCCCCCACCCCACGAGAGGCCCTGGTGTGTGATGTTCCCTTTCCTGTGTCCAAGTGTTCTCATTGTTCAATTCCCACCTATGCGTGAGAACACGTGGTGTTTAGTTTTCTGTCCTTGCAATAGTTTGCTGAGAATGATGGCTTCCAGCTTCATCCATGTCCCTGCAAATGACATGAACTCATCCTTTTTCATGAGTGCATAGTATTCTGTGGTGTATGTGTGTCACATTTTCTTAATCCAGTCTATCATTGATGGACATTTGAGTTGGTTCTAAGTCTTTGCTATTGTGAATAGTGCCGCAATAAACATACGTGTGCATGTGTCTCTTTAGTAGCATGATTCATAATCCTTTGGGTATATACCCAGTAATGGGATAGCTGGGTCAAATGGTATTTTTGGTTCTAGATCCTTGAGGAATTGCCACACTGTCTTCCACAACTAGTTTACAGTCCCACCAACAGTGTAAAAGTGTTCCTATTTCTCTACATCCTCTCCAGCACCTGTTGTGAAACAAAACTTTTAAATTTTGATATGGCATATGCTTAAGCAACATCAGGAGATGTTTTCTTTCCATGTTATCCAAGCTAAAGGTCCTCCCTTCTCCCCATCCCCCCAAACCCTGGACAGTAGAAAATTCTTATTTGCCTGACTGAAAGGACAGTTTCACTGGCAGGCTGCCATGGTAACCCCTGCATGCCCTCCCTGAGTTGCTCTGCAGGTCTAAGGCTTTGGGTTTTAGCAAAACTCCCACGGAGCAGCCTCTTGCATTATCTTTTCACACTTGCAGATCACTTCCTAATTTGAATAATGTGCCCCACATCAGGAATTTCTCTCTGAGTTTCATATAGGAAAAGCATCACTTTCCCAAGGAACGGTCACCTGTTCTCCTGCTGTGATAAGGAGTCCTATGGAAACCATCACATTCCTCCTTGATCCTTGGCAGCCTGAAAGCCCGGGTGCCAGGTTTTGCACATATTTGTTTTCTCCTATTTCATTTAAACCAATTGTTATTTCTGTTCTCCTCCATCCCTTTCCTTAATATTTTATTAAGTCTATCATAACTGTCCTTTTTTTTTGTAATTTTCCTCAAGTCCTTCCTAGGGTGAGGCAGAATGGAAATCAATTCAAGAAATTACATAATGCCTAAATACACCAGCATTTCTAACATCCTAAGGCAGTCAGATGTTTCTGTTTGCTTGTTTTCCATTCCCTCTGCCTTCTCCCACCCTCATGGTCATTGGACAGCCCTCATTCCTTGCCTAAACTCCCCTCCCCTCCCACTTTCTTAAGTCCTCATCCTTTATTACCCAGATAAATAATCCTGGCAAAGCCACACAATAGAAAGAATTAGTAGTTTTAATAAAGCAAAAGGACATTCAAAGCTCCCCTTGAATGTCAGCCTCAAATTCTGGCTACAGTGGAGATGATGTAGAGCAATTATAATGGGGAGCTGCAAATGAGTCCTGGGGTGGGGGTACTCACAGAAAGCCACCAAGGTAGAAGGAGTGATAATGTGGGGTGGGGAGAGAGCTGATGGATGGAAACAGATGGGTTAATTCAGGGAGGAGGAAGAGAATGACTAGATGTGTTGGCAGTGCCCAGGAGAGGAGCTGGTGTGATTATTTTCAAGTTGGCTAAAAAAAAAAAAAAGGCTTTTTCCCTCTGTGTTGGATGTTTTAAAAGTTATGTGGATCACGAGGTCAGGAGATTGAGACCATTCTGGGTAACACAGTGAAACTCCAGTCTCTACTAAAAATATAAAAAACTAGCTGGACGTGGTGGTGGGCATCTGTAGTCCCAGCTACCCAGGAGGCTGAGGCAGGAGAATGAAGTGAACCTGGGAGGCAGAGCTTGCAGTGAGTCGAGATCAGGCCATGGCATTCCAGCCTGGGTGACATAGTGAGACTCTGTCTCAATTAGAAAAAAAAAAAAAGGTATAATATTGGAAAGTTGTGCTTAAAACAAGACCACTGAAAACAGAACTCAGGAATTAAGTCGCTAACCATCAAACATTAGAAATCACTTTGGATGTCAGTTGTTACAGGAAGTCAGGGACCCCAATGGAGAGACTGGCTGCAGCTGTGGCAGAGGAATATAAATTGTGAAGATTTCATCTTAATATGGACATTTATCAGTTCCCAAATAATACTTTTATAATTTCTTATGCCTGTCTTTACTTTAATGTCTTAATCCTGTTATCTTCATAAGCTGAGGATGTACGTCACCTCAGGACCACCATGATAATTGTGTTAACTGTACAAATTGATTGTAAAAACATATATGTTTGAACAATATGAAATCAGTGCACCTTCAAAAAGAACAGAATAACAGTGATTTTTGTGGAACAAGGGAAGATAAACATAAGGTCTGACTGCCTGCAGGGTCGGGCAAAAAGAGCCATATTTTTCTTCTTGCAGAGAGCCTATAAAGGAACATGCAAGTAGGAAAGATATCACTAAATTCTTTTCCTAGCAAGGAATATTAATATTAATACCCTGGGAAAGGAATGCATTCCTGGGGGGAGGTCTATAAATGGCTGCTCTGGAATGTCTGTCTTGTGCAGTTGAAATAAGGACTGAGATAAGCCCTGGTCTCCTGCAGAACCTTCAGGCTTACTAGGGTTGGGAAAACTCCATCCTGGTAAATTTGTGGTCAGACCTGTTCTCTGCTCTTGAACCCTGTTTTATGTTGTTTAAGATGTTTATCAAGACAATACATGCACCGCTGAACATAGACCCTTATCAGTGGTTCTGCTTTTGCCCTTTGTCCTGTTCCCTCAGAAGCATGTGATCTTTGTTAGAGCCTTATTAGTGGTTCTGCTTTTTGCTCTTTGAAGCATGTGATCTTTGTACCTACTCTCTGTTCTTACATGCCCTCCCCTTTTGAAACCCTTAATAAAAACTTACTGGTCTGAGACTCAGGTGGGCATCATGGTCCTACTGATATGTGATGTCACCCCCAGGGGCCCAGCTATAAAATTCCTGTCTTTGTACTGTCTCTCTTTATTTCTCAGCCGGCCAACACTTACGGAAAATAGAAAGAACCTACGTTGAAGTATTGGGGGCAGGTTCCCCCAATATTAAGTAATCCATTTGCTAGCCTTACATGCTTTTAATATATATGTTTAAAAGCACCTGCCCTCTTTTGCTTTTTATTTTTTAATGGCTCTCTTCCTGCCTCCCAACTGTAACATCTCAAGTGTTTTCTTCTTTTTTTGGGGATAAGCAAATCATAGTTCCTTTTGACCAGGTTCACTGTCAGGTCTCTTCTTCCTCAGTTATTAGAGACCAAGGGTGGGGAGTGGGGAGCCTGACATAATTACTACAGGGGCATTCCTGCTGAGTCAGGCTGACTCCAGAAGTCTGCAGGAAACAATTCCTGCCTGTTTTGGTTCTGGAAACAATGAAATGGGGCACAGATGCCCCTTTATGCAATTCAGTGCATGTGGACTGGCACCCTCTTAGGTACTGAGAGAACTATCCAAGACATGTAGCTCAACTTCTTAAATTTAGAGAGGAAAGATGGAGTCCAGAGAGGTGAGTGTCACTACCCCATATTAGTCTGTTCTCTTGCTGCTAAAAAGACAAACTGGAGACTGGGTAATTTATAAAGGAAAGAGGTTTAATGGACTCACAGTTCCACATGGCTGGGGAGGCCACATAATCATGGCATAAGATGAAGGAAGAGCAAAGGGATGTTTTACATGGTGGCTGGCAACAGCACTTGTGGAGGGGAACTCCCTTTTACAAAACTATCAGATCTCATGAGACTTAATCACTGTCACAAGAATGGCATGGGAAAAACCCAGCCCCATGATTCAATTATCTCCCACTGGGTCCCTCCCACAATATATGGGGATTATTACAATTCAAGGTGAGATCTGGGTGGGGACACAAAGCCAAACCATATCAACTCCTAATGTCATGGTGCCAGTATGAGGCACAGTTAGTACTAGAATCCAGGCCTTCAGACTTTCTACTTGCAGAAATCATGGGGTCTTGATCCTAGGAGAAGACATATGAGAAAAAACATTTATGATGCACCTACTATCTGTCTGGCACTACCTTAGGCATTTTACTATCATTACTATACAACCACTGAAAATGTCAGCTACTGCTTATTGAATATCTGCTATATGCTAAGTATGCCATGCTAAACAGGCACATATATTTTTTTCTAATCCTTAAAATACCCATGAGTCAAATATTACTCTCATTTTTACACATGGGCAAGCAGCCTAAAAATAGCTAAGTTACCCAAGGACACATAGCTAGGGAATATGGGAACTGGGATATGACTCTAAACCTATGTTCCTTCCTGAATCCCTATTCTTTTCCCCCAGTGACAGTTCTTACTCAACTGGCCCAGCCTTTGCAAAGTCCCATGGTAGGTGTTTGTGACTCAGGGTATGGGTATAAGGTGTCCCTTTCTGGGACGTTCCCTTTTCCTCCCATCCCCGCTACGTTTCCTGCTCTTCTGAGGCAGATACACATACCAGGGGAAATACAGCATGGCAAAATGGAAAGAACACTTCAATGTCAGCTCAGTTCATGCTACAATTCTACATGCCATGACATTGGGCAATTTCCCTGACTTCTGTGAGCCTCGTTCTTCTCATCTTTTAAAATGGAAATAATAATATCTATGCCTAAGGGTTGAAATCAAACATATGAAGTATCTGACTCATAAGTGTTTAGGAAGTGGTAGCTGTAAGCTGTGGCCAGTTCTGGAAGGTTCCATGCCAGTTCTGGAAGGTCCCTGAAAAGCTCTAGGAGACCTGGCCTATCTTTTCCCCTCCTGTATCTGATCTAGGGCCTGGAAGTTCTGGAAGAGCAGGGTTGAGTGAGCATCTATGTAGGGCCATTCTGGGTCATGAACCATTGCCAATGGTGGAAACTGTTGGGTTCATCAGACTTATTGTCCAGTGTATAATTCCTACATTCATCACAGGGTAACACAAAATATACTTGTTCTACATATACTATGAAGAAGAAGAAAAATATCTCCATACTATTGTTTATGAGGAGGAGGAGTCCCCAGAGGTGAATACCAACAGCTTCTTGCAGACATTGAGGTAGGGCAGTAAATAAGAGATAAGCAGATTGGTGATGGAAGCTTTTCTGGTACATACATGTGTGCATGTGTGCACATATTTGCATGACCTTGGTTTGAGTGATTCTGTATTTATGTGACAGGTCTCTAGTTCTGTCAAGATGCAATAGGCTTGTTTTGTCCAGCTCTGTTGGAGATAGCACAAGGGTATGAGGTGGTTCCTCATTACTAGGAGGAGCAATGAGGGCTAGTGGTATGGTTCCCAAACCCAGCTGTGCTTTAGGACCTGGGGAGCTTACAAATAATCCAGCAGAGTCCCAAGTCCCACCTCTAGAGAGCTTGATACAGCCTGGGGGTAGGAATGAGGTACCAATTTCTGTTTTTAAAAGGCTTTCCCTGTACTCCCACTGAATAGTCAGGTTAGGAACCATGGAGACAGTAGACAGGTCATGGTGTATGGTCCAGACTGGGTCTGAACTCCTTTCCAATATGGACTAACTAGAGACTTGCAGCTCTGATGGATCATCTCATTTGCTTCTCAGAGTCCCTCTGTGTGCCTGTGTCAGCATCCCCCTCTCAAAGGGAAGGAGAAAGTCTTCGAGAAGTCACCCAGCTAGGAAGGGCCTCACTTTGGATTAGTGCATTTTTCTCATCATAGCTATATCCATGGACATAGGTATCTGGCACTAACCACACTAGGCGGGGGGCCCACAATGAGGAGCCAGTGTCATTGGGACACACCTCTCTGGGCAACAGCTGCCATTCACTTAAAAAAGTAAATTACAATTGGCACATTTTCTGTTTGCAACAATAAAAAATAATTTCTCTTCCTTGTACACAAAGGCTCCAATTATGATTTAATTCAATTCTGATTAAATATGCTTTGATGGCATTTCCATTACATAAAAAACAAAATGTATTAGCCAAGCATAATGTGTTTTGACTATGGTTCTGATGCTATTAAGGAGGCTGCTTGGTGGCTATGATCCCACACTTAATTCCACAGTTGTAAAGAACGAGAGGGAAAAAATGAGACAGATAATTGAGAAATCCCACATGAGGGGCATCATGGTTTAGGGGTGGAATGGGGGCTGCCAGCCTATGCCTGGTGTTCTCAGGTTTGGTTCTCATGGCCTCTGCTTAAGGTGCTTCTAGATGTGCATTGGGCAGGAAGCAGTGGCTATCCTGCCTCCTGGGGTATACTCTTAGGTAGGGGTGTGATGGGGGAGAGGTATGAAGATGGAGCTGACTGCGTACCTGCCCCGGTGAGTTGGCAGGCCAGTCAGGCTTGTTCCTATGACATCAAGGGGAACAACACCCCGCCTGCCTCCCAGTCTCACTCCCAGTTTGAGTAATCTGCAGCTTCCTGGCCCTTGCTCACCTGGTCTCCCACTAGACAATGCTCTTAAGATTTCCAATGTCCCCACCCCCGCATGTCCTTGATGCATACATGTAGTTAGTAACCCTTCCTTGGGACCTAACTGGCATCCTTCCATCTCTGAAGAAGGGGCTGACTTGGGTGAGCCTCTCTCCTGACACTTGCTTTACAGCTGTGATTTGCCAACAAAAGCAGTTTCCTGTCTATGAAACAGGCAGCTGGTGGATCTGAGCCTGTGTGCTCTTGGATTCGTCTCTTGACCCTTTCTCTCCTCTCTTCTATTGGTGGGGGCTGACCTCTGACCCGGCCGCCTGGATTCCTCTGGATTTGGCCACTGGAGGGCACTGGCTGAAGGAGGGAGGTAGAGGCTGCCTTACTCTGTGTGATGTCTCCCATGTAGGGACCACTCCTTAGGGACTCCTCTTGACCTTAGAGGGGGGTCTTCAGCTTCTGGCTGTTGTTAATTTTTGAGTTGCCTCATTCTTCCCTGTTGGCTTCTCAGCTTTCCAGCACACATGTAACCAAATCTTTACCATAAAGTCCCTCTGTTTCACATTCCCAGAGTAGTTTCTATTTCTCTGTCTGAAACTGAAGCTACAGGACGTTAAATTGCTACCCAGAATAACAACCATCAACACTTCAGTGTATTTCCATCCAGGGTTTAAAAACCGTGTATACTGATTAAATCTTTCTGTTTGTAGCGTGCACATGTGCACACACACACACATACACACACACACACATGCATGCTGTGCATATATATATGAATAATCAAAACATGAATGGGTCATATTGTACATGTTGTTTGATCTGCTGTTTATTATGTTATTAAAATTGTATTTTCTTATTTAATTTCAAAAATATATTTAATACTTTAATATTCTGTCATAAGATCTACTGTAATTTATTTAGCATCCTGCTATTGAGCACTTTGATACTTAACTGATATAAATAATTACATGGAACTTCTAACTAAGGGAGCAAAATTAAGCCAGCTGAACAACTGCTCTCACCTAGTTTTTGACTAAATGAACAGTAGATAATTAAAAGTCTGCTCATCTCTTTCCCTACAATCATCAGTAGCACCAAATAAAAAAAGGGTTACAACTTAAACCCATAAACCTCAAGAAAAGATTTTGACCCTGCTGATGTGTTTCGTGTGGTTCTTAACTCTATCAGGTCAGAAACCAGAGTGGGGAGAAGGAGTGACTCAGAAAAATACTGAGGTCTCTCACTAATCACCCCACATCTGGAGGGGACCAGAATGAGAATGTGGGATGTAAACAGGCTTTCCAGAGCAAAGCTTCATGGCCTCTACTTACTATCCCTTAAGCCAAGGAGTTAGTCTTCCCTGATTCACCATTTTTCTAGGACATCATGTTCATGCTGTGAAATGTTGGGAAGTACTGCCCGAGGCCACCAAAAAGTGCTTAATGTTGTAATACTACAGCTATTGATATAGAGTTGAAGAAGAGCAGATATCAGATATAATAAGAAAGTCAAGAAAAATTTAACCACATTACATAGAAACAGAAGGAAATAAAAGTCTAGTAAAAATTGCCCATGTCCAGAAAGATGAAAATAAATCATGTGGCAACTAAGCAAACATATAATCCCTACCCCATCCTACCCCCAAAGAAAGAAAGGAAAGAGAGGCTGGAAGAAATAAACGAAAGAGACTACGGTTTGCAAAAGACAAATAAAAAACCTAACCTGAATGAAAATATATCCCAAGGAAAAGAGAACTTACATTGTGTATTTTGAAGTACAGAAGAACTTAATAAAAATCTGAATTCCATGAAACAAGGACTCAATGATGAGAAATGAGATGACAACTCAATGATAAGAAAATTGAGGACTCAAACTATACTATTACAGAAATAATAAGTTATAAACAAAAATAACTAAACCAGACAGCTAAAAATTATATTTCTGACATAAAGAAAAGGTTTGCTAGAATATTGATGAAAGCTGAGAAAAAGGACAGAGATCAAGGCAGTTGAAAAGAAGATAATATACATGAAGGACAAAGTTGATTCGAAAGTAAGAATAATTGGTCTCTCTGCTGAAGAGAACTCCAACAAGCACAAAAGAAAATACATTTCATCCTGTTTTTTAAGGATTGAAAGGGCATACCGTATTCTAGAAAAAAAATATTCAGAATGATAAGCAAGAGATAAAATCCTGTTACTTCCAAGGTTGAATAATGAAGAAAACATTCTTCTGGTGCCTAAATAGAGAAAAACAAGTTATCTTCAAGAGGAGAGTCAAGCTCATTTTAAACTTCTCCATGAAAGTGTTCAATACCAGAAGGTAATAATGCCTAGAAAGTTCTGAGGGAATGTCAGAGGGACTAAACTTATCATACCTGACCAAATTACTGTGGAAGTATAAAGGTAAAAGAATACATTCAAAAAGAAACATAAGGACTCAGCATCCATGAACCCCTCCAGAAAAAATGACTCAATGGAAATCTAGCCACGGATGGCAGGAATGGAGAAGACACGGAAGAAAGGCTCATGCCACGGAAGAAAGGCTCATGCCACACTCAAAGGCAGAAAGTGGTAGAACAGTGTTTACATGATCCAGGGGGGAAAAGTGTGATCTAAGATTGCTATATTCAGCCAAATTGCCCTGTATACATAGGTGCAACGGAGGAATAATCAAATTTCAAGTTCTTAGGAACTTGGAGATTATAATTCTGAACCCTCTGTTAGAAAAAAAAAAAAAACTGTTTGATGATGAAATTCAGCCACCAATGAACCAATACAAAGAATTCTAGAATGGATACGCTTTGGTAAAGGACTGTAGGTTAACATTCCATTTTTTAAACGTTAAAATAAAACAAAAAAATAAGGAAAAACATTTTTAAAATTATTTAAATAAAGTATTTCAAACAAAAGCTAAACAACTATAGAAGTTATTGTTATAGACTTTAACTATCACGAATGCTGCCAAAGTAAAATTTCCCAAAATATTGGAAAATAAGGTAGGGTGGGGGGGGGGGAAGAAGGATTATAAAAGTGCTATTTTTTTCATCATTAGTAGCAAAGGGTTAATCAGTAGTGTTTAAAATTGGACCATGGAGTTAAAAACATAATGACTCAAACTTCTCAAGATATTTTTAGGATTTTTTTCTTAAAAGAGATTTTTTATTTGATATATATATTTATCATGGGTTGAATAGAGACACTGGAGGTGAGACACTCAGCACCTCCGAAGGTGTTTCTATTGGACATAGGTTTTTACAGAGGTAATCAAGTTAAAATGAGGTCTTAAGGGTAGATGCTAATCCAGTATAACTGGTGTCTTTACAAAAAGGAAAAATATTGGGTGCAGACTTGGACGCAGTGACAAGATGGCCATCAGAAGAACAAAAACCCCAAAACAAACAAACAAAAAACCAAGACTACCAGAAACTAGGAGAGAGGACTGGCACAGACCTTCCCTGGCACCCTCAGAGGGTCAGGCTGACACTTTAATTTCAGATCTCTGACCTCCAAGACTGTGAGACAATAGATTTGTATTGTCCTAAGCCGCCTCGTTTGAGGCACTTTATTACAGCAGCCCTAGGAAATGAACACGGTATTTTAAAGGAGATTGTTAGAAATGAAATCTCTTGTAAAGAAACATTTATCTGAAGTTTAATAATCTCCCAGATTTATTTCAATTTCTATTCTTTTCTGTACATCAACTAAAATAAGTGATATAGTTTGTTTTCCTGATTATAGCATTAGATAAGGTTATTTTATAAGATAATTTCCATCTATCCAAACATCAAACAACTTCAACCACCTATTTTTCTGTATGCAGGTTCAAAAAGGAATTTGAAATGTTGTCACCTTTTTTTTTTTGAGATGGGGTCTCGCTCTGTCGCCCAGGCTGGAGGGCAGTGGCGCCATCTCAAGCTCCGCCTCCTGGGTTCACGCCATTCTCCTGCCTCAGCCTCCTGACTAGCTGGGACTACAGGCGCCCGCCACCACACCCGGCTAATTTTGTTTGTATTTTTAGTAGAGACGGGGTTTCACCGTGTTAGCCAGGATGGTCTAAATGTCCTGACCTTGTGATCCGCCCGCCTCGGCCTCCCAAAGTGCTGGGATTACAGGCGTGAGCCACAGTGCTTGGCCTTGTCACCCAATTTTAATGATGGTTATTAATAGGTCATAAGGTTTTGGTTGGGGCTGGGTGCAGTGACTCATGCCTGTGCCCTTTGGGAGGCTGAGGCAGTTGGATCACTTGAGCCCAGGAGTCTGACACCAGCCTGAGCAACATGGTGAAACCTCATCTCCACTAAAAATATAAAAATTAACTGGGCATGGGGGCACACACCTGTGGTCCCAGCTACTCAGGAGGCTGAGGTGGGAGGATCACTTGAGCCTGATAAGTTGAGGCTTCAGTGAGCCATAATCGTGTCCCTGCACACTAGCCTGGGTGAGAGAGTGAGACCCTGTCTCAAAAATTAAAAAAAAAAAAAAAAAAAAAGATTTTGGTTGGTTGGTTGTTTTGTTCACTTTTTTTGTACTTGTTATTGCTTGAAAGTTTTTCAGTAAGTATGAATACTTTATTTAAAAATAATAATATTGCAATGAAAAATCCTTGTGTTTCAGTCCATATTTACATAGCTCATTTTTAAAAAGCTATTACATCTTGCAGTTTGAATATTTTTAGGCTCATGATAACTATGGTTAAATTCCTTTTTGTATTATAACAGTTTATAGTCATACAAACAATGTATTATGATGCCTGCCTTATTATACTATTGCAGCATTATTATTATTACAATAGCAGTTTGATGAACTAAAAATGGCATCTTGTTTTAATTTGCCTTTTTTTAATTACAAGAGAAAGGTTGAACATCTTTCACAAATCTACAGCCTTCTTGTATTCTTTTGTTCTGTTCATGCTTTTCTACCTTTTCTACGGTTGTTTTTTGCTTATGTATGAGTACATCATGCACACACGACCACCTGTCTTGTTTGTGGCTAATATTCTTAGTTTATGCTTAGCTTTCTAATTTTGTTCCTGAATTGCTCATACATGTTTTATATTTTAGCCAGAGATTTTATTTTCCTCTGATTTCTCTTATGGATTTTGATTGATCACTTTTTTGGCATGATTAATCCTTTTCTATGTACATATCATATCCTCCCAACTGTTCTGGCATTTCCTTGTGGGTAGTGTCTTCCACCTCTCCTCACCTCTATTAGTGCATTTTTTTCTCACCACTTTAACTATTTTAAAGGGTAAAATTCAGTGGTTTTTTTGTATGTTTACAATGTTGTCCAACCATCATTGTCATCTAATTTGAGAGCTTTTACATTACACCAAAAACAAACCCATATCCATCAAGCAGTCATCTCCCATTTTCCCCTCCCCCTCAGCCTCTGGCAACCATGAATTTGCTTTCCATCTCTATGAATTTACCTATTCTGGACATCTCACAGAAACGGAATCATACAATATGTTATCTTTTCTGTGTGGCTTTTTTCATTTAGTGTAATGTTTTCAAGATTTATCCATAGTGTAGCATGTATCAGTTTTTAAGGTGGAATACTATTCCGCTGTATTGATATACCACATTTTGCTTATCCATTCACTAGTTGGTGGACATTTAGATTCCTTCCACTTTTTGGCTTTTATGAATAATGCTGCTATGAAAATTTGTGTGCATGTTTTTGCTTGAATACCTGTTTTCAGTTCTTGGGTCTATAGTTGGGAAGGGAATTACTCGCTTACATAGTAATTCAATAATATGTTTTTGAGAAAATTCCAAACTATTTTTCACAGCAGGAGAACCATTTTCCATTTCCAATCAACAAAGTGTGAGGTTTCAATTTCATCACATCCTTTGCAACATTTATTTTTCTTTAAAAAATTGATAACCATCCTAGTGGGTGTGTAGTGGTATCTCATTGTGGTTTTGATTTGCATTTCCCTAATGACTAGTGATGTCCAACATCTTTTCATGTGATTTGGGGTCATCTGTATGTCTTCTTTGGAGAAATGTCTATCCACGTTCTTTGCCCATTACATAAATTGGGTTGTTTGTCATTCTATTGTTGAGTTGTAAGAGTTCTTCATGTAATCTGGATACTAAATGCTTATCAAATACCTGGTTTACAAATATGTTCTCCCATTCTGTAGGTTGCCTTTTCACTTCGATGAATAAAAGCTTTGACTTTTGTTGAAGTCAGTTTTATCTGTTTTTTTCTCTATTGCTTGTGCTTTTGTTATCATATCTAAGAATCCCTTGGCAAACCTGAGATCATGAAGATTTGCTGCTGTGTTTTCTTTTAAGAGTTTTTTAGTATTAGATCTCACATTTAGGTTTTTGATTCATTTTAAGTTAATTTTTATATGTGGTGTGAGGTAAGGATCCAATCTCATTTTTTTTTTTTTTCCAAAATGTGGCTATCCAGTAGCTCCAGCACCAATTGTTGAAAAGATTATTATTTCTCCCATTGAGTGATATTGCTACCCTTGCTAAAAATCAGTTGGCCATAGACTCATGATTTATTCCTGGACTCTTGATTCCATTCCAATGATCTAAATGTCTACCCTTGTGATAGTACCACACTGTCACGATTACCATTGCTTTGTAGTAAGTTTTGAAATGGGAAGTTGTGAATTCTTCTACTTTTCTTTATTAAACATTGCTTTAGTGATTCTGGGTCTCTTGCAATTCCATATAAATTTTAGGATTAGCTTGTCAATTTCTGCAAAACAGTGAGCTGGAATTCTGATAGAGAATGTGTAAATTCATACATCAATTTAAGGAGTATTGTCATCCTAACAAAATTAAGTCTTCTGTCCATGAACATGATGCCATTTATTTAGATCTTTTAAAATTTCTTTCAGCAATGTTTTGTAGTTCTCAGAGTATACTTCTTTTGTTAAATTTCTCCTATGTATTTATTCCTTTTGATTCTATTTTAATGAAATTGTTTTTTAACTTAATTTTTGGATTTTTCATGGCAAGTTGTAAGGAAATGCAATTGATTTTTGTACATTAATCTTGTCAGGATTGTAGATGCTCTTTGTCAGATTGAGAACGTTCACTTCTGCTCAGAGTTTGTTGAATTTTTTTTTAATCATGAAAGGTTATTAGATTTTTGTCATATGCTTTTTCATATGTTGAATTGGTCTTGCATTCCTGGGATAAATCACATGTAGTTATGGAGCAGAATCCTTTTAATATGCTTCTGTATGCTGATGGTTGGAATTTTGTGTTTGTTTTCATAAGGGATATTGGTCTTTTCTTGTGATATCCTTGCCAGGGTTTGGTATTAGGATATCTCGAGGAGACTATTGTGATTGATGCAGGGACTGTACTGGCATTAAAAATTTCAGGCTTTATCCACCACATTCTTAATTCTATCTTAGATTTGTCTGGTTTTGTAGGTCTAGTTGTTGGGTGTCAAGCTATTCCTTCCACCTGAAACCCTTTTCTTATTCTCCCAGATACATTTGTCAAAAGTCTATCAAGACTTATATCAAAGGCCACCACAGGCCTAGCTCTTCAACTGGAAGCAATCACATTAGTCTTGGGCTCCCATAGAATGTTATGCAGAGCTTCCTTACTTGCATCTATTGCCTTTATTTATTTATTTGTTCATGAACAATGAACAGCTGGTGATTCAGCAGTTGCATATGACCTATTTTATCTATGTCCTAGTCCACAGAGTGGTACTGATAATTTGTTCACAATTACACATTATTGTAATATTTGTGAGATACAATTTTTGTAGTTAATTTTTTAAAGAAAATTTCTTCACCATTTTTTGGTAGTTTTGTAAACATTTGGTTACTTCAGGGATGGGCAGGGGTGAGGGGACTAGGGATTTACCCATGTGAACATGATCTTTTGTGGTGGGGGAAGAATGAAAAGCCCTTCACAGGGACGTGAGCTCTGGGCCCTGGATCCTGACTTTATCATGACTATGTCTGCAGCCCTTTAGCACCCTAGGCACAAAATGTAGACACTCTGGGAATGCTGGCGAGTTAAAGGTATCCCATTTCCATGAATAGCTCTTTTCTGTCTGATCCTTGTCTGTCTGACTTTTAGCACCATTTCTTTGAGTCAGATCTTCATATCTCAGTACATTAGAAAATGTCTTTCCTAGTCCTCTTCTTTTCCTTTGCTCTTTCTTCTACTGGCATTGAAATATCTTGTTTCCATAATAAATATAGAAATATTAATTTGAGGGGATTGCATGTCAGGAAAAAAATAAGTTAGTTCTATTTGGGATCTTAAACCACTTTCCTCTATCAGCTTCCACTCTAGCCCAGTCCCCAAGGTTAACTTATCTTGAGGGGAGCCTGGTTGGGGGATCCAAGTGGAACTTGTTCACTGAGATTCAGGGTTCTCCCTCTAGGAAAAGGCCAGATGGTACAGGTGGTACATAGGACCAACCATTGTCAGAGTGCTGCTAAGGTGAAAAAAACCAACATTCTTTGGAGTTTTAAACAGACTTACATTCAAATCTGATTTTTTTAAACCTATGATTTAGATTTCTTTGGGCAAGTTTTTTTCTGAGTCTCAGGATTCTCACTGTAAAACAGGAGTCATAAAAGCTACCACATAGGATAATGAAGAAGATAAAGTGGGATACATAATTTGCTGAACATTATGTTCGAATTGATGAGTGGATAAATGGTGTATGGTGCCTACCATCAAACCATAGTTGGCCTAAAATCATTGACTTAGGCAGTGGTTTTCTAAGGAGGGAATATTGTAGGAGTAGAGGCCCCCTGAGTATTTTTATCATTGACATTGTTTAGGATTTCCAGAATAATACGGAGACTAAAAAACGCATTCTGACTTTTGATTGTTGTCACTGCTTTTAAATTCCCTGCAGACAGTGGACCCCTTTATTGCTTATACCCCAAATGGATTGCTCTCTTCTTCCCCCTATCCACACTTCCTTGAATACCTCTTCAATGGAGATGGGACTTGAGGATTATGGAAGAAAGACTTGGCCTTGTCTGTTCCTCTGGGCTCTTGCTTGTAGACTCTGAGTTATTTCTGAAACTCTTTGCTTGTTCAATCTGAAAAGTAGTTTGCAATGGAAATTTTTCCCCCTTGAAATCCTTGTTAATCTAATTGCAATTGAAATGCATAAATGAAATGACAAAAGCTGCATTTTATCAGCAATTATAGTAATTTTCTTTTATTTACTGGAGTCTGACCTCTGCTGTATTGATGAATTGCACTTTTTCAAGGTCTATTTTCCCATCAGCAAAGTCAGGTTGTTTATAAAATGATTGGCAAAAAATGTCATTCTCCCTTCACCTGTTTTTTTCCTTCATATTTTAAAAATGTGTCCTGGGTTTGAAGAAATTGACTAGGAATTTATGGAGCCTGTACATCTCTATCTGAGTGGATATTTTTTAGATGGAACTTTAAAGCATCCAACAACACTCTTTTCAATGCTGAAATCTGAAAAACAAGCAGCATTTAGCGTCTCACGTCTCTGTCTTCTTTCGAGTCCTTATAGATTTGATTTGTAAAATTTCCACCTATTATATTTTCAATCTTTCATCTAATTACTCTTTTCCAAGGTGACATTGTCAGGAAGTCACCATGGGAAGCTTAAGATGAATGAGGGGCCTTGTGCTCCTCCCCACGTTCAGGCAGTTACCAAGCCCTGCCAATACCACCTCCTTGGATCCTTCTTTCTCTCCATCTTGACTGCTACTGCCCTGGTTCAGACTTTCATCTGCTCTCCCCTGGACCACTGCATCAGCCTCCACACTGACCTCTCTGCCTTCAGCCTTAATTCTTTTCCTTGCTTCATTTACATCACCATACAGCTGCTAGAACGATCTAATGCACCCCATCATCTACAGGAATACATCTTATCTCTTGAGGATAACTCATGGGGCTATACGTGATGGAAGCATGAATCCCTCCACCTGTCCATGTCATGGTCTGCCTGCCCTGCCTCTTGCCCTAAACTTCAAGGACTCAGACAGAGCTGGTTCCAATCTTCATGCCACAGGGTGACTGCAGTTTTTGCTGTTCATACCCTTGGAAAGCCTCTTCCATCTTTTTTTTTTTTGAGATACAGTCTCATTACATCACCCAGGCTGGAGTGCAATGGCATGATCTCAGCTCACTGCAACCTCCACCTCCCGGATTCAAGTGATTCTCATGCTTCAGCCTCCCAAGTAACTGAAATTACAGGCGCATACCACCATGCCCACTAATTTTTGTATTTTTAGTAGAGATGGGGTTTCACTTACGTTGTTGGCCAGCTGCTGTTGAATGCCTGACCTCAAGTGATCCACCCACATCCACCTTCCAAAGTGCTGGGATTATATGTGTGAGCCACTGCAACCAAAAGCCTCTTCCTTCTTCTTGACTCTTCACCTGGCCAAGCTTTACAACAATGTATCTGTCACCTTCTTTGTGAAGCCTCCTTGATTACTCTGATATATGTTATTCATCTCTTTATCAAAGTTCTCACTTCCTTGTACTGAATGACTGATCTTCCTTCTGTGCTTCCCCATCAGACTGGGTAACAGGTTCCCTGAGGATGGGAAGTATACTGTGATTAGCTCTGTATCTCTGGTGCCTACCTCAGGTGGCCACTAACATATGATTTGTTGAATAAATTATGCTATCTAATATTTGCTCAATAATTCCCAGTTTCCTTCTCTTTTCTCCTTATTCCTCAAAATACCAATTTCTTTAGATGCAAACTGTGTATAAAGTTACTTTTCTTGCCTGGCTGTGTGCATTGCTCTGAGGGTCAAACAAGCTATTGGCTATAAATGTGCAATATAGACTTGAATACTTGAAAGCATTTTCTAATGTTAATTTTTTTTTTTGCCTTTTTTGGCACTTTCATCTAGCACCCAATCACACCCCACCATCCTTATGAACAATCCTGACTGAATACAATATTTCAGATGGAGATCAGAAGCCCCCAGACAAACCAAACACCATAAATCAAACCAAAGTCAAGCACAAAATGAAGTGGACCCTGACTAAGGTATGCAATGAACTCATATTAGGGGTTTATTCAATTTTTGCCCCTTTTCCCATCAAATCATATAGATGTTCAGGCTTCAGAGAGCTGCCTCACATTTTACACTGTGGGTCTCAGTTCCTTTTCCATGGATGGCCTTGTAGTCTAAGCAAATGATAGTTAACATTGTTAATGAGCGTTGATATTAGCATTCACCATATGCCAAATGGTAAACTGCTAAACTGAATGGATCGTCTCATTTAATTCTCCCTAGATCCTTGGAGGTGCATACTGTTATTTTCTTCATGTACAGATGGGGAGACTTTGGACTCTTCAGAAGCTGCCCAGTTGGTAAGAGGTAGAAGGGAGTTGAGAGGCTACAGACTTGACCTTCATGTTCTAGGGCCTTTCAGGGCTATGTGTCTGGTTCTCCCTCTGCACTGTGGTCTCCTGACTATGGTCTTTTGGGTGGCAGGAGCTTGGCCTGTGGTACCCTTGCTTCTCCAGACTTCTAGGAAACATTCTGAAGTGGAAATACTCCCACTGGAAGCATTGCAGTGTCAGGGAAAATGTTCTGTGGAGACACAAGACCTAGATTAAAAATTGTGGCTTCCTGGCTTTAAAAGCGAGCCTCTTTTCCACTTCTGGAAGATGTGAAGAAAAAAAAAATCAACCTCATAGATCTGACAGGAAATGGAATGAGATATCACAAGTGGCAACACTTACACAATGCCTTAGTCAGTGGGATACTTGGTGAATACTAGTTTGAGCCTCCTGGAGCTTTAGTTTTGCCGTTCATGAAAATGTTTGTTTGTTTGTTTCATACGGCATCATATTACAGCTTGGCATCAATTCTGTGTGGTGTTTAGATGTGTGTGGATGAGTGTGTGTATGTGTGGGTGTGTGGGACTGTGAGTGTGCATATGTGTGTGTCTTAGTGTGTATGTATGAGTGTGTGTGACTGTGATTGCCATTTCTCATCTTATGAAGGAGGAAACAGGCACAGAGAAAGGTTGTGAGCTGGTCTCCCCTAGATAAGTTACTCCTGACTTGAGAAGTACAGTGACCAAGGCATACCTTGGATCACTTAAGAACTTACTGCCATTGTCAGGTTTGCTCCAAGACAATTCGAATGACTTTCCCTCTATTTGCACTGTGCCGCATCTGGTGAAGAATAACTGTTTCTGTTGCATCGTGTGTCTCAAAAGTGCCTCAGTCAAGAATGTAAGATATGTGGCTTACCAGGCAGAGTTAGATCTTTGACCTAAAAACAACCTCTTTGATCTCATTTTGTTGTCCTTTGCTGTTTTTTTTTTTTTTTCAATCATCTGATCATTATACCTTAAATGTTTGGCTGTAAGGGTGCTGCCTGTGCCATCCAGGACTGACTCCCTCCAGCACAGACAGGAAGAGTAGGTTCTTACCCTCAGGGAGGTCCTGGATGCTGGGAAAACTAATGCATAAACAAGGAATCCAGAAGAGTTACACAGAATTCTCTAGAACATACACTTGGTATGCTCGGTGGCTGGAAGTCTGACGAAGTGGATCTGGAGCTTGCCCTTGCAGGGCCTGGTATAGCTTACCAGGACGAGAAAGTGGGAAAAGGTGGTTGACTGGAAGCTCATGTGGGCAAAGGCACACCACCACGAAGGCCCATTGCACAGAATCACCCTCTTTCTAGAACATGCTAGAGTCAAGCCTACGTTAAATCTTGAATCTGCAAAGCAACAGGTGGGTAAGTATTTAAACCATGGCTCCCTAGCCAGGAGAAAACAGTACCCATCAGTCCTGGCCCTTCCCTTTCCCAGCAACTTATTTCTATACTTGTCATTCTAGCTCTGCCAGATATTTAAAGTGTGAATAATGGGGATCCATGGTAAAGGAATCCAAGTCTGATATTTCTCTTCATGGAGATTAATAATTGTAATTTTCCCTGTGGTTGTGGGGAGAAGTGGGGAGAGTTGTACAAGAAGAATGGTCTACTCCATGAGGAGTATAGGTCTCCAACAAGGCTTAACTGGACAATTACAGCTTTGCCTGCTGTTACAGAGGAGTTTGATGCAGTAGAAATTACCCCAGGCCACAGATGGTCTCATGGGTAGCCCAAGACAGCCACGTGTCATTCTGGGGTCTCAGCTGACCTGTGCCCAGCCCAGTATACCTTTCCAAAGCCCAGTTCTGTAGCTGCTCTTGTGCCCTGAACGGTGCACAATACATGTGACACATAATTGATGAACTCAGCATAAAAATGAGACAGAGAATCTATAGCATAGCAGTTAAGAGCAAGGAGAGTAGAGGCAGAACAAATGATGGCCAGTCACTCCCTAGCTGTGTGACCTTGGGAGAGGTAATTCACTTCTCTGAGCCTCCATCTTCCTCATCTGTTGGATGAAGGTGTTGTGAGGATATATGATGCACTTGAAGCATACTAGAAGCTTAGTAAATGCAGGGCCGTTTTCCTCTTCTTCTTCTTTCTTCTTCCTTCTTCCTCCTCCTCTTTCTCCTCCTCCTCCTCCTTCTTCCCCTTCTTTCCTTTTTTTTTTTTTTTTTTTTTTTTAGAAAGACTCTTGTTTTGTCGCCCAGACTGCAGTGCAATGGCACGATCTTGGCTCACTGCAACCTCCGCCTCCCAGGTTCAAGTGATTTTCATGCCTCAGCCTCCTGAGTAGCTGGGATTACAGGCACCCATTATCATGCCTGGCTAATTTCTGTATTTTTGTAGAGATAGAGTTTCATCATGTTGGCCAGGCTGGTCTTGAACTCCTGACCTCAGGTGATCCACCCGCCTCAGCCTCCCAAAGTGCTGGGATTACAGGCATGAGTCACTGTGCCCTGTCCATTTTCTTCTTTTCTCTAGATTTCTTTACACTACTATTGTAAATGTCCTGTTCAGAAAAAGAAAATTTGAAAATAAGGTGGTCAGGGGCATTTAGCATTTTTCTGAGTTTGTTCTTCACCTGGTGACAGTGGCTACTTCCAGAGGATGGGATGAACTAAGCTCTGACCAACAAGACAAGGTAGTATCATGGTTAAGAATATCACTGCCAGTGCAGAGAGCTGTGTGTTCAAATCCTATCCTTGACTTTATAGCTTAGTGTCCTCGAGCAAGGAATTTTGCACCTCTGAGCCTCAGTTTTCTCATCTGTTAGATGGAGATGGTAATAATACCTGCCTTAGTGGACTATGAGCTTATTAACATATGTAAAGTTCTTGGGTTCTCAGAACAGTGCCTTGTGCATAGTAAATACTACATAATCATTTACTGTCAGCCTTTCCTTTTATTGATTCTTGCCTTAAGAGTTTTTTTTTATTTAAATTGATTGTTATCAGTATTTCATTACTTCCCCTTCTTGAAAGAATTGTGCATCTCTGTCTTTCTGTCCTTCTTGTTCTCGTCTTGGACTATGTGTCAAGAAATGCCAGGGCAATGAAGGGAAGGTAATTTTGTATGCGTGGATTGATCATTTCAGGTTATGATTGTTGCTTTAAGCGTGCCTGAATGCTTCCTGCAGTACCTATCCTTTTCTTTCCTGTCGTGGGAGCCTTGCCACATTGCTGAAAAGTTGAAAAGGAAGAAGAGAGGGTAGTCTACCTTTGACAGAAGAGGAAACCAAGGCAACCCCCACCCCCTCAGAGTCTCTGCTTTCACATCTGGAAACCAAGGAGTTTCAGATAGATGGTCTCTCCAGGCTCTCGCAGCTCAAAATTTCAACACGAAGACAGTATGAATTTAATTCACCTGATATCACAAAAGAGGTTGAGGGCATAGGGCAAGATCTATTTCACATAAGAATAATGCATTCTCAAAAGCAATGCTATATTCATGTGGTTACTTCAAAACTATCAGACAATTCTATATCACCCTGTTTTAGCAAAATAAAAAAACCACTTGCTATGTAAGTTGGAGCATGACTTTGGTAATCTTACTGACAATTAAAATCCTAAAATGAATTGTTCAGGATTCTAGCATGAATGTTATTGCTAAATAATCTTGGGATATTCCAAAGAGGAGGGATGTCTTCTATAGAAATAACAACAGTCTCATTCATTACAGGGTATGTATTATTTTAATTAATTTCTTGTTATTGTCTTTCTGCCCAGGCTGCAGTTGGAAATACATATCATTAAGTCAGAGGAACAATCCTCCTTCATTTCTGGTAGGGGAATAGAGGGATCGCTCCATCCCATGATTGATGGTAGTTTTAAATAATTTCTGGTTCCATTTTACTAATAGAAAGTAAATCATCCTTGGCAATGACTCCTGTAATGGTTTAAAAACATCAGTCCTTGTAAAGTGACACATGGGTGTCTCTCTTCTGGTTACATCATTGATAGAGATAGCCATTTCCTAACACCCAGCATAACAGGTCAAGTTTGGTCTAAAACCTCCTTTTTCAATAAACCATCTCACCAAGGCATTTGGAGGCAGGATATAAAATACTGTAGAGGACTTTATATTGCTCTCTGATGTGATCACACAGTTATTTCTGGCGTAATGGAATCATGATGCTGGGGGAAGGACGCTTAGACTCAGATTCAGGTTTCACTAATGACTTTGCTGTGGGGCTTTTCCCCAAGCACTTAACCTCTCTGAACCTTAGTGACTTCAACTAAAAAATAGGAAAAACCAAGTCTTCCCCTCTTTCCCCTCCCACAGTTATTTTGAATATCATAAGATAATGATGTGAATGTACTTTTTAAAATTCTAAACTTTTATAGGTAATTAAGGAATAGTGATAATCCTTAATTATTATCAATTCCCAGTCAATATAATATTGCTTAAAAATTAGTATCCAGTAACAACTCTTTGAAATAGTACTTCTATACAGTTTTCTTAACATGAAAGGTGATTGGCAGAGTGAAAGCTGCTGATTATATATTGACCAATCAATCAAAAGGTAGGGAAAAAGCACCTACTATGTGTTCCTTGCCCAGTTCTGCTAGATTCTGTTGGGGAATGTACAGTAGGAACAAGACTTGCCTTCTTCCCACGTCTGTTGTGAGGGTGAAATGACCTCATATATGACATATTATTTGCCTCATTTTCTCCCTCTTTCCCTCCTTCTGTGCCTCTTCTTCTAACAGGTATTTAGTGAACACTCACTCAGTGCATGATTCACTGCTTAAGTGATGCAGATAGAGCAGTGCACATAACAGATAATGTGCACTGCTCTATGGGGAGCCCCTGCCCTTGGGGAGCTTAAATGTTAGTGGGGATGATGAACAGATAAATACGTATTATTTGGTTGAGACAAATGCTCAGGAAAAAAATCACATGGGGTAAAGGGATGGAGAGTGTTGGGAGGCTATGTTAGAGTGTTTGGGGAAGGCCTCTGTGAGGGGGAGACCCGGATGAATGGAGGAAGTGAGCCATCTCAATATCTGAAGCTTGTTCTGTGCAAAGGGAACAGCAGTGCAGAACCTTTGGAGGATGGGAACAGGGAACGTCATTACCTACTTCGGTTTTGGATGGCTCACTCTGGCTGCTGGATGGAGAGCAGACTGGGTGGCAGGAGAGTGGAGTCAGGCAGATTAGTTATGGGGGAGATTTGTTGGGGACAGCAGAGCGCTGATGGTGGCTCCAACCAGACTGGCAGTGCTAGAGGAGGTGAGAGGTGGTTAGATTCCAGGTATACGTAGAAGGGAGAACCAACAGGAAGTACTGATGGAGGAGATGGGGAGTGAGAGAAAGACAGGAACCAAGGGTAGCTCCTATGTTTTTGGCCTGAGCCACTAGACTGAGACAGCTTCCCATTCAGCAAGATGGGAGACTATGGGAGGACCAGGTTTGTGGGCAGGGGGTAGAAGTCACAAGTTCACTTTTAGAGATGATAATTTATGGATGCCTTTCAGATATTTGAACAGAGATGTCACATACACCATTGTATTTTTAAATCAGGAGGGAGACTGGAGCTAGAGGTGCTGTATTCATCCAAGCATTCACTAAATATTTGCAATGTGTCACAGAGGTTTAGTCTGATCACATATTTAGCCTTCAATGATTGCTTAGTACAGTACAGGGCAGCTTAGCACAGTACAGTGCTTTCCTTTAAGGCCAGTTAAGTTTCCAATCCATGTTTCCTCTGGCCCATCAAACTCAGGGTTGAGAATATGTAGGCTGAAGTAGGGAGTCCCTGTGAACTCCTTCATGGATGCCGGCCACTTGCTGCTACTCAGTGCCCTCAGGAATCTTAAGAGAGGCAGGGATCTCTGACAGTCTTGACTTTACATGCAAGAGAAGGAAATACTGATCATCCTGCTTATTCTAGTTTCTAATCATAAACCCCAGGCTCGACTCAAGTACAGAGTCACAGATTGCACACCAGGATCCCCATCAGTCTCCCCCTGGTTTCCGGCATTCTTGCTGGGAGTGCGATGTGTTTTGCCTGAAGCTGTGGCCACGTGTTGGGAACTCACATTTGTGGGAAATTAAGAAGTCACAGTAGACAACTACTGCTGGTTCATTAGCTGGCTGGAAGCTGTCACCAGGTCATTCCTTCAGACTGAGAGAAACTGGGCTAGGGGAGAATGTCAGCCCACTTCGCCCCTACTCAGATTGAAGAGAACTCCATGCTGGTCACATTGATGCCAGAACGGCAGCCAGGGTTGTGGAAGGAGCCTGCACTGAAGGTCAGGTAGCTTTAGCTCTAGTCCTGCCACCAGCTCTGTTGTGATGTGTTATATCGGGTGAGTCACATTTCCTGTCTGTTTCTTTATCCGTTCTTGGAGAGGTTGACTTTTAGGACATCTTAGGTGTAGATCCTTTCAGCTATAAAATACAATCAGAGGCAGATAGACTCTGTGGTAGAGTCAGAGGTGACTTCACCATTGTCCTTTCCTCTGCAGAGGCTTTTCCTCACTTCCTAAGTGTTGGGCTTTCTCGGTTGAGTTTTCTGTTGCCTTTCTTCCCTCTCTGCATGCTTAGGATGGGTGTGTACCTTCCCTGCCAAGGCATGAGCTACTACTCATGTGCTGATGGCTTCAATACCACTAGCTCTAGAGCCAATGTGCCGCTGGGCATCTTCATTCCCAGCTCTTCTGCAGACCCCCTCATGTCCAGATGCTTAAAACTGACCTTATCACCTTCCCTTCCAGAACTCTCTTTCCCTCTTGAGTTTTGTGCCTTCATTAATGACATTTAGTCTTCCAGTTCAGAAATATGGAGGCCATCCTAGCTATATTCCTTTCATCCACTCAGTCACCAAGTCCTGACAGTTCTACATCATTGTTTTCTAGTCTGTCCACCCCAGCTTCCCATCCTTCTTGCCAGTGTCTTAGCCTGATGACATCTACATCTTCTCCCAGTCTTTCAGCCTCTGGCTGCTTTTAGGAGTGACCTTGTAGCACAAGGCCTGACATTAGTTTCTTGCTTGAAACTTCCCATGATTTTCTACTGCCTGGTGAAAAAAAAAAAAAAAAATCAGCACCTTGAGTAACTGATCAATGTCTCTTCAAGGAATTAATGTTTGTTCAAAAATGAAATTTCAATAAAAAAATACCAGTAGTTACTGCTTATTTTATTGGGCTCAAAACTTTATTTTCATTTTCTTACCAAATCTGCATAGCAACCCTATGTGGAGGACATTTTCATTCCCATTTTATAGCTGAAATTGAGTCTTTAAGAAGCTGAGCAACTTTTGTGAAGAACTCCACTGGCAAGTGGCAGAAGTGGAAATGAATGTAGGTGGGGTCAGACTTGCCTGGTCTTGTCATCATCTCTGTCCTGCTCCAGCAAGCAGGAGCCTCACAAATGGGCTCAGCTGAGTCTTTCCATTTCCCATTGATTTCTTCACCTCCTCCTATCATATACCATGTGTTTGTTTTTTACTACAACTCAAATTCACCCTGACTTTCATATCATGATGCCTTTGCTGTTTTCTCTGCCTTCGATGCTATTTCCACCCAACTAATTCCTACTTCTATTGGAAGCCCCATTCCAATAGCTCCTCTGTAAAAACTCTTTTCTGTGCTAGGCAGAATCCATCATATTCTCTCTTCTGCCAAAGCATCATACTTTGCCACCTTCCGTACCTTCCAGCATGCTATGATTTGAATGGCAGGTGACTGTTAATATACCAGAAGATTCCAAGCTCCCTGATGGCAGGGACTGTATCTTATTCCACTTTGTAGCAGTTTGTAGCTGTCTTCAGTTCTATGCTAGTGCCTGATGCAAAGGAACTGCTCAATAAGTGGCTGTTGAATTAAATGGAGCCCAACCTCAAATATTGTGATGGCATTGCTGGTAATGTCAGTGTTAGACAGAACAGTAATGTATTTTGAGTTATCATACTCCACAGTTTTATTGATCATTACTTGTGCATTCTGCTCTGTGCTATAAGTTTTGGAGGAAATTGAAGATGGAAAAGCAGTTATCATATTGGCTGACATTAATTGAGCACTTACTATGTTTCTGGCTGTGCAGTTTCTCATTAATCCTCATGCCAACCATATGAGTTACAAGTGTTTTATTCCTATTTATAAGTAAGAAAGAGTGTTAAACCTGACTGAATTCACACACTGAAACATAAATGATAATGCATATTCTAATACTGTGAGATGCAGCAGAGGTATAGGAAAACACATTGGACTGGAGATAAGAACCTGGGTCCTAGATAAGAACCTTATTCATAGTGTGACTTTGAGATCTCAGTTTTTTCCCTCTATGAAACCAATACCAGGTCACACAGAGGAAATTTTCATGGGTCTTAAATCTCAAAGAGACTCGTAGTGGTCCACCACTATCATCTTCTGTGTTTGCTGGGGAATTAGAACTTCCTAAACAGGTATCGCCTTGTATTCTGGGTTGAAAAGTGTTTCCCCAAAATCCATGTCCACCTAAACCTGTGTATGTGAGCTTATTTAGAATTAGGGTCCTTGAAAAATGCAATCTCATTAAGATGAGTTCTCACGGGATTAGGGTGGGTCATAATCCAATGACTGCTGTCCTTTTGAGAAGAGGGAAGTTCAGATGCACACAAATGCAGAGGACAGCACTCTGTAAGATGGGGGCAGAGACTGGTGTGACGTGTCTACAAGCCAAGAACACTAAGGATTACAGGCAACCACTAGACGGTAGGTGAGAGGCATGGAAGAGATTCTCCTGTAGACCTCCAAAACAGAACCGACCCTGCTAACACCTTGATTTCAGACTTGGAGCTTCCAAAACTGTGAGAGAATACATTTCTATTGCTTCATCCAATTTGTAGTACTTTATGGTAGCCCTAGGAAGCTAATATACCTTGGATTATAATGATTTTTTTTTATGATGCTAGTAATAATTTAATAATAATAAAAAAATTGAATTGAATTTATTTCTGTGGGAGTGTTACTGCATAACTTTAATGTGTCTGCATGAGATTTGACCAGTTTTTTGGGATGGTCTGGCTTAAAATATAAGGCTTGACATGGACTTAACTTGACTATCTTTGAAGATTCCTCAAAGCAACTGACAGTCACCCTCCAGGAAAACCCCATTCCCATGCTGCCTGTGTGGGAAAGGTATGTCAGACATCTGAAGACACCTTGTACAGAGAAAACAAACAGTAGTTTATAATATTAGGGCCAAATGGAAATGCCCAAGGACAAACTCTAATTTGTGATGGAGTGCTTCTCACTAGGGCAACCCTCTATACCTGTCTTCCAGGTGAGCAGCAGCTCGGGGGTTGCTTATTTAACTGTGGCTAATGATCTTCAGCCTAACCCTGGGGAGGCCAGCTGGTGCTGCAGAAAAACCAGCCCTCGGGGATTACTTACTCTATACAGAATACTTTGTGAACCACATTACATCATCTCATTTAATGCTCAGAATCATAATCACCCACATCTGACTGAGGTTGAAAGACTCAAACAACTTGCCTCAGGGCACAGAGCTTTGACTTTGACAAACTGGGACTTTGACTTTGGAGCCTGAATTCTGAACCACGAACTTCACTAGTTGAATCTTCCCCATTTCTCTGACGGGAGAGAGCTGCCAAAAACTGGCCAGTAGGCTTCTTGGTTAAAGGCACTACCCCATCCACACATCTCATGGTCTAGGATGAGTGAAGAGCTTCTTCTAGCAAAAGTTGTATCTAGCATGTTGCATTTAGCCTGGCATGGTGGCACGTTCCTGTAGTCCCAATTTTTGGGGTGGGGGGACTAGTAGATGGCTTGAGCCCAGGAGTTTGAGGTTGTAGTGAGCTATGATTGCACCACTGCACTCCAGCCTGGGTGTTTAGAGACAGGGTCTCTAAACAAACAAACAAACACACAAACAAAAACCCGAAGAATGTTGTGTGCCTTTTTCTTTAGCACTGACTTCACTCTGGTCTACATTCTAGTTGATTGTATACATGACCCAAAAGCCAGCTGCCATTCTGTCTTTGACATTCAAAATAAGTTGGCTCGAACCCCACTCATGGCAATGGCAGCCCGACATCCCTTCCAGCTCCCTGATGATTTTAAGTGTGCGTGTGAGAGAAAGGAGAGACAATGTGGATTTCTCAGTCTCTTCTGCTGCCAAGGTTCTGTTTCTGCTTAGTAAGTCCATTGAATGGATCACGTAAACCAAAAATAAAATTCTAAGCCCCCTGACTGATGGACCCTCCCCTTGGTCAGGGGCATTCCAAATTATCCTGATAGAGTAGTTCAAGATATGATGAGTAGTGGGGGTCAGACATGCCTCATAAACATCAACATAGAGACCTTAAGTCTGACAGAATAGACTTTTAAGTCTGATAAGAAATATTCACAACCTATTCTCTCTGAAGCCTGCTACCTGGAGGTTTCATCTGAATAATAAAACCTTGGTCTCCACAATTCCTTATTGTAATGCAGACATTCCTTTCTATTTGATCCTAGGTCTTTAGGTAATGACTCTTTCAACCAATTGCCAATGAGAAAAACCTTTAAATCTACCTATGACTTGGAAGCCTCTGCTTCAAGTTGTCCCACCTTTCTGGATCAAACCAATGTACATCTTTCATGTATTGATCAATGCCTCATGTCTCCCTAAAGTGCATAAAACCAGCTGTACCCCCACCACTTTGGGCACATGTCATCAGGACCTCCTAAGGTTGTGTCACAGCCATGTCCTTAACCTTGGCAAAATAAACTTTCCAAATTAATTGAGACCTGTCTCAGATACTTTAGGTTTACCATCATCTCATCATTAATTTGTTCTTTGTCTATTCTCCAGATGGAGAACAGAACTTCCTTTCACTTGATTTTCCCTTAAATCATCGCTCACAAGGCATTTGTGAGTATAGCAAACTTTGCAGGTTGGAAGTGATGAAGGGGTTTATTCCTTCAGGTGGCTTCACTCCCTTCAGCTCTCCTCTCCTCTCCCCCTCTACCATCTTAAAAGATTCACCTTGCCCAGTCTTGCCCAAAGATTCAATAATATGCTCTGCTAAACAATGGGCCATTTACTCCAGGCTAATCATGTAGCAGAAACAAAAAGTTGACAAGGACTTTGGAATTTGGGTTCATGCCTCCCCTCCTATCTCAGCAAGGGCAAAGAATAAATTTAGAAATGAGATAATCCTGATATAAATAAATTAAATTGGGCCCCACCCAATTAGAAAGCAAAGGTGACTACTGTTAATGTAAACTGTAATTTGCAGTAATTCCTTTTTTCTCCTCTTGGTCACTTGTCTGACTTCTCTGTTAGATCACATACTTCCATAGGGGAGACACTCGGTAACACCATTCCTGGGTCCCTCTGAGGACCTGCCATGGTGCCTACCAGAGCATAAGGGCCCAGAGAATGCTGATGGAGCTGAATTGCTTCTGTTGGTGGTCATATTCTTTGGAGGTCACCTTCAGAGCCTGCAGTTTCTTGGCTTGTACTTTTAAAACATGGGAAGAAAAATGTATGTACCTGGGAGACTGTCAAATGCAGAAGTATTTTAGGGAACACTCCCAGGATTATTAGGACTGGCTCTTATCTCTGCATTTGCAGGTCCCAGAATCCAACTCCTTTGTAGGAAATACTGCTTGATCAGGGTGCCTTATTTGGATCGGTGGGGATTCTTGATTGTGCAGATGAACTCATTCCCTGAAACCCCAGGCAGGCCTGAGTCAGGCACGGTGGGGCACAGGGCAGGCAGCTCCCTTGCTGTGAGGTCTCCGTGTTAAATGTCCAACTAATTAACAGTGCTCAGTGGAGGGACATCCCTTTGATTAATCACAACTTGCAGAGAATTCAGAGACTGAAAAAGCAGCACCTTTGATTATTTACTTACTTATGGACTAGGCACCTATATTAAAACATTCACTTTCCATCTAAATTAAGACATCTGCATCTGTTTTTTGAGGCAGTTATACAAAAGTTCTTTGTCTTTAAAAAGCCTATTTAGAAAGTTGTGAATAATATGGTCAGGGAGACAAAACCAACTAAACTTAGAAGACGATGGAATTTGGGGCCTCAAATATAAGAGTATCTGGGTTTAGTCTCCAGCTCCCTTATATCTGTAACATACTCTTTAAACCTAGAACCAGACCAAGCACATAGTAGGTATTAATTGAAAGATTAAATGGAAGAATAAATAGAACAAGATGTTGAGAGGCTTATCCCTTCAGCACTGAGCACACAGCATGTGCACACACAAGTAGAGGGAGACCCAGTAATGTTTCAGAAACACAGCACCGTTTTGTCAACAGAGCATATCCACGCCATCTTGAATTAGGTATAATTTTTAATTGCTGATATTATTTTACCAAACAAAATATGCCTTATTTCTTCTAAAATGCACAGATCTTAAAGAAGCATTGTGGCACAGTTTAATTGGTGGAGTTTTTTTCTTTAATAATGTACATACATGCATGAATTTGGTGGTAATAGTGGTGAGGTTTATATTGGTATCATTTTAGACTTGATGAAATACAGTATGTGGGAATTTCTGTTAAATTTTATTCCTATTGATTGTTTGGTTATTGTCTAAGTAATGTTTTGTTCTGTTTTCGTTATTTTTGCTCTCTTAATTCTTTGTTATTTCTGAGTTCTTTTTCAATAGAGGAAAGAGATAGAGATAAGATATTTAGTTGGGATACAGTGAGTTGTGACTGACATTAGTGTCGCCTGGTCAAAAGAAATTTGAGGATTTCTGCACCAGACCAGGGTCAGTACACAAAGAGCCATGCCATCCCTCTGCATCCCTGCACCCATGTCAGACATCACTAATTGATCACCACACTCTTTCCTGTTGGGCTCAGATAAGGGCTCATGATCCTTCTCACTACAGTACCTTGGGCAGTCACTATTGATGATCTGGGCTTGGTATTAAAGATAAGACCTATCTGACATCACAGGCATTCTTGGTTCTGTTTCTGGATGAAGCCAAACTATTAAAAAGCTGCATTTGTATCTTATTTCCTTTGCATTTGGCAGCTATGCTATAGGCCTTTATTGAGAAATGATACAAAAATTGCCTTACAAAACTGTTTTCTGCATTTTTGCAAGGAAGCTGTTAAAGTCGTTATTCACTACATCGCTTGGTGCACCTCATAAGGATTTTTTTAAAAAAGTATAAGCTGCTAGGAAATATATACTTTCTGTCTCTTGAGAAATGATTCTGTTTCTTTCTCAGATGACTAAAACTATATAACTAACTGGGTCTCTCTTTTGGTTTTGGCTGCCAAGAAGCTCAGAGCCAGATCTGAGAGATCTTTATAGATTCATTTGGCATTTATATTTGTGTTCTTCCTCCAGCCCCAATTTTTGACTTTTAGCCTTTATATATGTTACAGATTACTTATATTTTATCATGTATTCATTTCCACTGTACAGTATGTATTCTTATTGTAAGGCTCTTGTAGACCAAGCTGCAGTAAAATAAGAGAGCAACTGAATGGTTTGGCCTATAAGACCAACAGGAGTTCAGGTCAAAGTTTTTACAGAGGAAAACAAGCATGCTCATAATGTGATGTAAATAACCTTCAGATCTGGGTGACTGTGGGAGGCAGCTTCTCAAATGGCTCTCGATGATCCTTGCTCTCTGTTTTTCATCCTATTTGTAAATCCCCTTTGCTTTGTTACAGCCTTGAAAGACCCTGAGACAGAGGACTTCATTAAGCCACAGAAACTATGAGATAATAAACCTTGTTGCCAGTAAGGCTGGTGGTGATTTTTTGTGCAGTGATCGATAAACTAAAACAAGAAGACATCCCAGCTTATGCAAGTTTCTCATTTGATTCATATGTCAACATTAATGGCTAAGTGTTATCCTCACTCCTGGTACATAGAGGGGAAACCGAGCTCTGGAGCTCAGAGAGAAGCAGTTTCACAGGGAAGTTCACTTAGACAATGGCAGAGAACTTCAGATCGCGTTGTTGGATTCTAAGCTCAGTGTTCTTTCCTCTACAACAGTGACTTCTTAACTCAGGCTGGATATAAGCATTGTTGATGGCAACCCATTAACTAGTTAAATTGATGGAACTTGATAACTTTCACCTATATTCTCATGTGGAAGCTATAAGAACATATTTTATTGAATGTCTGGAGTGCTGTACATTTTATTGATTGTCTCATTTGCTGGAGTTTTAGTCTTCATGTACAAAGCAGGTTGCATATTGAATATTTAGTAATTATAACTTTATAACAAGTATAGAGGCAACATCTGTGTGTCAGTTACTTTTTAATCTAGCTAATTCAATGTATACCATTTGAACCTCACAGCTGATCAATGAGGTAAGTTACAGATAAGGAGGACTGAGGCTCAAAGAGGTTGAAGGATTTGCCTTAGATTACCTAGAAATAAGGCCCAAAGACAGAGTTTAAACCCAGCTCTATCCAAGCTAAAGCCCAAGGTTTCTTCACCACAAATTGGATTCTTTTTCTGTAACTACATCAGTTCTAGAAAACTGGCAAGTGTTGAAGTGGGGTGACGTTTCCTTCTAAAGTTTTCTCTTTATAGTAGTGGAAAGAAGTCTTTTTGAAAACCACTAAAATGCTAAAGAACAAATCCTAACACCTACTCATACTACTTTTAAAATTTGGGATTCAGCATCCCACAAATCCCTACTGTATTAAAGGACATTTTCTTGTCCCTAAAGAAAAAAAGAATAAAGACATTTTGAAATTGGTATCAGTTTCACTTTAACAGACCCTTCTCAAGGACTTTTACATGTAAACAAGATCGTTAAACACTTAATGTGACATTTATTACCTTTAAATATTCATAAGCCACTGAGTACCGGGAAACACCTACTGCACCGTTCAAGCTGACTGAGTCTCTCAAAATATGATGTGCACGTGAAGTACTTTCAGGAACCTCAGGAAACTTCAGGGTGCAGCTTCCTCCTCTGAAACCTTAATGGCACTCAGTGAGTTTACGAACCATCTTGTTTGCAAACAAGGCAGTAAACCCAATAAAGCAATCTGTGTCTATTTCCTTACACGTGTGAGTAAAATTATGCTTTCCTTTGAAGAAACGAGCAGGAAAACATGCGCATTTTGTCAGAATTTGTTCTACCAGCCTGTTCCCTTGCCCAGAGCTAAACGACCAAACCCTGGAAGGATGAAGGCTATCTTCTTTTCAGCCCTGATCATTGTGACCAGTATTTGGCATCAGTTCTAGGATGTGAGATAGGAAACTCAAGACTAATGGCAATGAGAAGAAAATGCATTTTTATTCTACTGCAAACATTGTCCTATGTAGATGGGAAATAAATCTATCCCCAGACACAGTGATGAAACTTTGGTTGTGCATGATTTTTTTCCCTCTCTATCTTAGGAAAATAAAAAATATTACTTAGGTATAAAGTCAGAGCAGTAAGAATCTGGAGATTGTAGGGATGGGCAGAAGAAAGATCTCTTCTCACCTTTTATTTCCTCTAAGGCAAAGTCTTGTGATTCTGTCAATGCCATTGTTGTCAGTATTGAATCTCTTTCACGTTGATAGTAATCGTATTAATGATTATCATACCCACTTTATAGGTAAGAAAACTGAGGTTCAGGGAGTTTGAATGATTAGTTCAAAGTTGCACAGCTGGAACTCAAAGTGCTATTTTAACCCTAAATTTAGGACTCTCTACTACAAACACCTAATTTTACAAGTTCTGCCCCTGTCCTTTTAGATTTCCCAGCATCCCTTGAAAGAAGTGGATATTAAAAGCATGAATCAGAGAAGGCCAAGGAGAGATGTAGTTTCTGTCTTCAAGTAGATGGTCATATGAGAAAGGAATTAAGCCTGTTCTGTGTGGTTTGTAGATAACGGAATGAGATCAATTGGTAGAAATTCAAGGGAATAGATCAAATAATTTTCTAACCATCAACACTAACCAACTTTGAAATAGACAATAATATTAGGTGGTGAGTGTCTTGTCCTAAAAATGTTCTAATAGCATCTGGCTGACCCTCTGACTGGGACTCTGTGACTGGGATTCCCGTACTGGGGAGTATGGAATACTTCAGATTCCATAATATGCTTGATTGCTGAGTATTGAGGGCTCTGCTATAGCTCAGCCTGATACTCAATTAAGTGTACTAATATAAGACTAGCTTAAAAACCTCAGTATTCCACAGAGATTCTGCAGGGTTCCACAAGTGCCTGATTTGAATTTGAAATTCTGTGTTTTCTTATACAACAAGAAAAAAAAAAAAAAGAACCTAAACATACATTTTTTTGTTTTGTCTTGTTGGTTTTTTGTTTGTTTGTTTTTGAGACAGGGCCTAGTTTTGTCACTCAGGCTGGAGTTCAGTGGCACCATCAAGGCTCACCTCAGCAACCTGAGTAGCTGGTACTACAGGTATGCACCACCATGCCTGGCTAACTTTTTTATTTTTTGTAGAGATAGGGTCTTGCTATGTTGTTCAGGCTGGTCTTGAACTTCTGAGCTCAAGAGATCCTTCTGCCTTGGCCTCTCAAAGTACTAGGATTACAAGCGTGAGCCAATGCATCCGGCCTTCATAAATGATCAAAGGTGGCAGTTAAAAAGAAATAGAATTTTCAATAAATATTGCTGGGACAAATGCCTAGTTATTAGGACAAAAGTAAAGCTGGACCTTTCCCTCATTCCTTATGTGAAAATAAATTCCAGCTTAATCAAATATTTAAACCGTAAAAATAAATATTAGAAGATATATATGAGGGTACCCACATGCATGCACACAGGCACACAGCATATGTGAAGGATGAAGGGCTGATTTCCTGGTTTGCAGAGTCTTTTAGTGCATATTCCAAAGTTCTTGCACACATGTCATTGATCAGGCAGTTATATCCCTGAATTTTTTTGTTTTTAAAAGTCAGGCTTGTCCATGCTGCCCATGGGGGTTGGTTCACCCCTATCACATGGGGTATGCTGAAGAGAGTTGTGTGATCTATTTCTAGCAAAACCCAGGTGCCTCTATTCTTGGCATTCTCCTGTAATAACAAAATGGACAGCAGAGTAAAAATAGCAAGCACATTTCAAATGTTTTGTTGTGTGCTATTCTATTATTGAATTAGGAATCTTTTTGTTTTCATTGGAACTTTTGGGTGATCCTTTTCCGTCCTTCATATTCATGTGAAAAATATATACAAGTGTCATTGGAGGTCATCAGTGATTCAAACTTGAAAAGAAACTTTCCTTCGGCTCCCCTTTGAAGCTTGTGGATCAGTTGATTTGAGGGGCAGCCTGAGATCGTGAGGCAAGCTATGAAAAATGTGCCATCTGCAGCTACTTATCTGTGCAGATAAGGACATTTTCAAGACTGGCAAAGCCACACAGTACAGGAAAATAAAATGAATGCTGAATTTGATTTAAGGTTGTAACTTCACAACCTCATTGTTCTCTTTGACTATTGGAGCTAAATAAACTTTTTTGTTGTTGTTGCAGCTCTTGGTATGGTGGTGTTATTGGAGAAGAATGTTTTCACTATTGAAAAGTTTGAAAATCAGTGACTTAAGATGTATTTTTTTTCTGGAGAAATAAGTCTTCTTTGGGCCGGGCACGGTGGCTCAAGCCTGTAATCCCAGCACTTTGGGAGGCCGAGACGGGCGGATCACGAGGTCAGGAGATCGAGACCATCCTAGCTAACACAGTGAAACCCTGTCTCTACTAAAAAATACAAAAAAACTAGCCGGGCGAGGTGGCAGACGCCTGTAGTCCTAGCTACTTGGGAGGCTGAGGCAGGAGAATGGCGTGAACCCGGGAGGCGGAGCTTGCAGTGAGCTGAGATCCGGCGACTGCACTCCAGCCTGGGCGACAGAGCAAGACTCCGTCTCAAAAAAAAAGTCTTCTTTGATTATTATTGCTTTTCCTTTACTCTTTTGGCCTTGACTGTCAAGATAACACAGAATCATGATATGTTTTCAACTGTAATAGTGTCCATACCTTAAGTTTTCTAGGATAATTATTTCCCTTTTCTTTCCATCATTACTTCTTTTAAGGATATTTGTTTTTCTACTATCTATTGATCGACCTTTTTTAAAAAAAATTTAAACCACTTTTTCTTCTGGAGGCAGGTGGAATATATTCGGTCAACAAATATTTAATGTAATACATACTTATTATCTGTCTACTATATTTCAGGTACATTTTTAGGTGCAGAGAAATTAGATACCAAAGGAAAGTCTCCAGCCTCGTGGAGTTTACATTCTAATAGGTTGAAATAGACAATAAATAAATATATACTATGTCAGGAAATGATGAGAGCTATGGTGAAAAATGAGGCAAACTAAGGAGGCAGAGAAGGGATGTTCCATTTTAAGTCACAGTTGGCCTCTCTGAAAAAAATATGATTTGAACAGAGACTTGAATGAAGTGAGGAAGAAAGGCATAATGACATCTGAGGGCAGAGTTGACTTGTCTGAAGAATCAGCAAAGGGTGTGAGGTGGAGCCTTGGACACCATGCGTGTAAACTTAGAAAATGAGAATGAGGGAGGCGATTGCATTTCTCCCTTTGTCAGTGGAAATGAGTTGGGACAGGGGACTGCTGACGGCATTCCCTAACATGCCTGCCTCTCTGTCCACTCACTTCTGTGGACACTGGTTCCCAGGGCTCAGCCATCTTTTTGGAGAGCTCAGGAGCCACTGAAATCTTATTACCATATTCCTCAGTTTCTGCCTTCTTTAGGGCCACTTCCCTATGGACACCAACATCTACAGCATTCTGGCTCCATTCTTTTAGCCCACGAGCTATTCCTAGTCAATAGCTGACCTACCAGTGGGGGTTAACCTTGCCAGTTAGGCCAGGCATCTTGACTGCCAAATAGTGATGATGGTGATGGTGGTGGTGATGATGGCAGCACCTACCACTTATTGAGCACTTGCTCTAAAGGAGTGTCAACAATCTTCCAGGGCAGCTAATATTTTCAACCTGCAGATGAGGAAACTGAGGCTCAGAGAGGGCAGATTCATTGCTCTAGGCCTCACAGGTTGGGACAGATGAGTTGGTGTTTGAACCCAGGTCTATCTGACTCCAGAGAATGAGTTCCTTCTACTACCAGGTGCTCCTGAGGGTCAATGCAGGTTGCTGTGTAGTCATTAAGAAGCAGCCCACACCAAATGCAGCCTTTTGGCCTTGTATCAAGGATCGAGTTTCTTTCATGATTACTAATTAACGCTTCAGTTACTTGTTCAGAGGACATACTGACCAGTATTTTCCAGAACCTTGTCCAGAATGGTGGTCCCTGTCCACCATTACCTGAGAATCCACTGAAACAGGTCCTCTAGAAACCATGTGAACAACCCTGGACATCAGTGCTGACAGGCATTTTGGCTGCCATGCTTCAAATGTCATGGAGCAGCCCCAGATTTGCCACCTTTTAAAGAATTCCATATAATTTAAACTTCTTGTTACCTGCTTCAGGGATCAATCCTTTCAGTGAATGGTTTTCTTTAGCGTGAGTCCCAAACAGATACTGCCTGGCTTACTCTTTCTGAGTTCGCCTGGGTTATAATCCTTTTCCTTGATGTGAGAACATATTCCACAAATGCAGAACTATAATGAGCATTTTTGCCAAGATTTTATCCTCTATATGCTCACTTTTTTGGGATATGTTCCAAAACAATTTTTTTTAACAGGATAATTTCTGGGGAGAAAGCTTACTGTGTTTAAAACCTGATATTTCAAGGGCAGATGAAAGCTTTTTTTCAAGAATTAAGAAAACACTTCATCATTTATTTCTTTGGCAGAGTATCTGCATGTGTTTCTTTTGAAATCCTCAGAAAGTAAGACCATACTGTATTCATTTTCAAATTATAGAAACTAAGCTAAAGAAGAAATGAACAGAAGAGAAGAAAGACATACTTTGCTAAAAGCTATGTTTTCTTAAATTGCTTGGTCACATGAATTCATTTATTTGTCTAATGTAGAAACTGGCAAACTTATTTGTAAAGGGCCCGATAGTATAAGTATTTTAGGCTGTTTGGCCATATAACCACTCTCACAAGTACTCAACTCTACCATACATGAAAACAGCCATAGGCAATGTGCAACTGAATGAATGTGACTGTGTTCCTGTAAAACTATTTCCAAAAACAGGTGGCAAGCCAGATTTGGTTTGTTCACTCCTTGTATAATGGAAGAATACCTACTATAGGGCCCCTTATGCCAGCAACAAGGTAGGCACAAAGCTGGTCAGAACTAGAAGGACACTTAGAGGTAATCTATTCTAATTCCTTCATTTTATCTTTGAGGATTTGTTGATTACTCAAGGTTACACACGTTATCAGCAGCATCAAAAAAAGAATTAACATTTATTGAACGTGTTCATATTCATGACAAAAATTGCTAGTTTTCTCTATTATCCATTCTCCCCAACCTTTTTAGTAATGGAACCGCAGATTTATTTGGTTATATGGCCACTGGAATTAAGACTATATTTCCCAGACTCCATTGTCTTTGGTTGTGGCCACGTAACTAAGTTCCTCTCAGTATTTGTGTGCTACTTAAAGTAAGTACTCTAAAAGAAAGGGAATGTGCCATTTTTCCTCTCTCTTTTCTTCAGACTGGAATGTGGATGTGTTGGCTAAAGACTGAGTAGCCACCTTGCACTGTGGTGGAAGCATTGCACTAAGAATGGTCAATCAATAAGAGATAAAGTGCTCAGATGCCTGATGCTATGTAGCACCACACCCAGACTGTGCTGCCTCCTGCCTTCTTTTATTTTAGCAGATTGAAGATGTTATTCTTTTGCTTTCTGATCTGCATTGTCTGTGATGAGAAGTCTGCAGTAATTCGTATCTTTGTTCCTCTCTATGGAGTGTGCCATTTTCTTTCACTGCTCTTAAGATTTTCTCTTTATTGTTGAATCTGATTGTGATGTGCAATGGTATGGTTTGTATTTCTCTTTCTTTAGCGCGTAAACTTCTTGGATCTAGAAAATTTAAAGCCATCATGATCTCAGGTTTTCTTAGTTCCCTCCTCCCCCTTCACATCTTGTTTCTGAGATTTCAATTATATGCATGCTAAATTGGCATATATCATCCTACAGGTCACTAAAGCTCTGTATTATTTTTCCAGTCTCATTCTCTCTGTGATTCGGTTTAGAGAGTTTCTGTTGTCTTACCTTAAAGTTCACTGATTGTTTTCTTTTTTTTTTTTGTTCTGTTAAATGTAATCAGCTGGTAAGCCTATCCAGTAAACTTTTTAAAGACGTTATAGCTTTCAGCTCTGGAAGTTCTATTTGATTTTCTTTTCAATAGTTTCCATTTCTTTTTTCATTATGTTCATATTTTCCCTAAAATCCTTGAAAATATTTATAATACTGCTATTAAAAGCCCTTCTCTGTTAATTGCAAAATATTTGTAAATTCTGTATCTCTTCCTAGTGATTGATTTGACTCCTGGCTATGGGTTACATTTTTCTGTTTGTTTATATGTCTGATAAGTTTTATTGGGTACTGGATATTATGCATGTTATGCACTAAGTTAAATATTGGCAAGCAATTAATTTATGTATAAGTTAACTTGATCCTTTGAGTCTTTGAAAAATTATGTTGTGGCAGATCAAGAGTAGCATTTACTCTCTAAGGATAGTCTAGCTCTCTAAGATGTGATCTTTTTAGAGTCTCTACTGAATATTTACTAAGTGTTCAATGACCTTCAGACTCTGAGGGTTGTTCAGCTAATAGCTTTTCCCATAGTTAATTTCTTTTTGTGCATTGCTCTTTGCCTTGCCTTGTTGGAATCTCATTCTACATTTGTGTCACTTAGTATTAAGCCAAAAATTCAAGAGGATCCCTATGTTGAGTTTTTAGAGTTTTCTTGGCATAGATTCTTTTTCTCTGGTGCAGTGCTCTGAAAATTTCAGCTGCTTTAACCTCCCCAAACTTCATTTTTACAAAGCTGTTGTACTCTGCTTGGCTTCCCCATTTCTGTTCCATGGAGAAAGATTTCAGGCATAAATCTGGGAAAATCACTAGTCTCACTTTCTTTTTTTCTCTTATTTCAAGGATTACAGTCATGCACAGTCTTTGTCCAATGACTGAAAATAGTTGCTTCATATAGTTTGTTTGGTTTTCTAGTTGCTTATCATAAGAAGGCTAGTCTAGTACTAGCAATTACATCATAGTTAGTGAGAAATACTCATATTTAAAAGAAAGAGAATAAGAAATTTCTACTTGTAGCTTGTTTATGTCCCTGTAATTTTCACTTTCTCAGTTACTTGCAGCCAAACCCAGTCTTAAATACTCCACTTCAAAATGCCAACTACTAAGCTAGATATTTCATATACATTATTTTATAGACTTCATTTTAGCTACGTAAAAGTCCTATAAAGTTGTAGTTATGGTTATTCTCACTTAACAGATGAAGAAAACTGAACTACAGGGGAAAAGAAAATGGAATCAAGGTAGCTCCTAAAAAGTACATTGGGTAGTTAACAAGGTCCTGCATTTGAGTGATCTCAGAGAGAATGAAAAATAAGGTACCTGAATGACACTGGGTAGATGTAATTAAGTGACATTAATAAGTGATTTATATGGAAAAAGAGAAAAAAATCTGCAAGTGTTGGTATCTAGAATAATAGTATTATGAACATACACAGAAAAGATTCAGTGATACTCATTTGTGTTTACTAAGGCAGGAAAGATATTGGTGTTGTGGTATAAAGAACTTCAAAACTTGGGGCAAAATATGGTACTTTTCTTATGAAATCATCAGTCAGAAACTCACAATTTTAGGTTTTTTTTCCTTATGTATAACTGAGTTGTGGGATTTCTGGCCATCCAAGAGGGCTGCACAGGAGCCACTGCTGCTGGGGTGGCTTCCTCGGCACCTGTAGGTAGAGTGCAATCACCGTAAGGTGGAACGGCCTTTTCCTGGACTAACTTTACAGACTGGATGCCTTCTTGGCCCAATTTCTTACCCCAGTCACTGCCCTGATAACCAATTTCCTGAAGGCTTTGACAGCTTTGTGTAGGTATGATGGGACAGCATTTCACCTTAGGCCCCATGCCTCCTACCTTTCTTTCCTTACCTGGGACTTCTTGGATACTATGGAACAGGATATCTTGTAAAACCTGCTCCATTTACATATATGCAGCTAGGAAGTTCAGAAGAGTTAACAGTTGTGGGGCCATCTTTGATGAATATGGGAGAGAGGACCCAATGGATAAATGCTACTTCCCCTTAACTCTCTCAGAGCAGGTAATTCTGATTTGTAATTTATAAGGCGTCTGGGAAGTTCCTGGTAGGATTGAGAACCAGTTGTTTTAGTAGTGATTAAGCAATGATCACATTTTAATTTTGGCTTTTTCTCCTTCTCCCTTCTCTTGCATTTCTGCTCCCTGGGATCACATTCCCAGATAAATTACCTGCATGAAGATCATGGCCTTAGTCTTTGCTTTGGGAGAAACTGAGCCTATGACACTTTGTGAAGTAGAACAACTCAGGGAGTAAGTCTGAGAGCATCGTAGGTCAATATTTTAGGGTTGACTAAAACCCTAGAGAGGAAGGCACTGTAGGGACTAGAAGGATAAAGATAGAGATACAAAAAATGAGAGAAAATTTGTTGAAGAAACAAGAGGTAATGTCATCTATCATAGAAACACCTGGTCATAGAGTTAAGAGACATGTGAACTCTTCAAAATTTTTCCTGACCAGTTGTCTAACAACCAACTTGGCTTTGTGAACAGAAATGGGACAACATCAATTTAATTTCATCTTAAGATATAAGGTTAGAAATGAGAGAAACTAGTCTATAGAATCTTGTTTGCAGAGACTTGATTTCTTGGATCTGCAGGATCAGAGACAAGAGGGGGCAGTTGAACCAAACTTTTGATGTAAAGTTGACTAAACAGTGCTACTACAATGGCTTTTTAACTGGATTTACCACCTCCTGCCTCTTTGTACTGCCTGCAATCAGTTCTACTCAACAGCAGTCATGTAACTCTTTCTAGAGCTCAGCAACAGGGAGACCAGACCTTCTCCTCACAGACCTTCAGTGGCTCCCCATTGCTTAGTTTAGCTTTCAAGGCCTTCTACAGTCTGTTTCCTATTTATCTAAAATTCCAGTTAAATTGGACTACTGCCTTTCCTTGAAAATGCATGCCATACTCTCCTGTCTTCAGGCTATTTCTTTCGCCTGGAATATCCTTGCTTAACTCTACCTGTTGAAGTCATACCTATCCTTTGAGAACATCCCCCAAGGGCTACTTTCTTCAGGCAGCCCAAACACCACTTCCTGCTCTGAACTCCAAGGCCTCTTGTACTTGGTCTCTAGGGCTTATTATAAGTTTTCTAGTATTAGAGACATTTGTGAAAATACCAGTATCACCTTTAGGACACAGAATGCTCTTTTCCATTCATATGTGTTGAACTGAAGTATTAAATGGATATATACCCAAAAGAGGTACCTGGAGAACTACAAAATAAGGATTTGCATTCTTTTGACTTATATACGGTTGGTGAATATGGAAGTAGGAGAGTAAGGGAAAGAGAATTGACCTTTATGGAGAAACCACTGTGTGCCAAGTGCCTTTCATAGTTTGCTCATTTTTGGAATGTTTACAATACCCTGGAAAACATGTAGTATTGAACTCATTTTACAGAAGGAGAATGTGAAGCTCAGAAGGGTTGAGTAAATTACCCTTGATGTACAGCTAGTAAGTGGTAGAGCCAGGATTTCAGCTCAGGTCTCTGTGACTCCAAGATACTTCCTTATTCCATAATAAATAGGGAACCATTTAATTTATTGCCCTGATTGGAACACTTTTGAAAATGAAAGGGCGTGCTATTAGGAATTTTACTGGGACAACTTGGGTAAACTGGGACTCTCCTGGTTAAACTGTGTCCTATGATCACCCTAATTGTAAATCACCATCGCCTCCTGGCCTCTTGAGTATTGACTGATCTGAACCAGAAAACTAAACTAATCCTCCTCTTGAGATTGTAATTCTCTCAGACAGGGTAACTTTGAAAGAAATAATTTGGCATTTTAGGAATTTTCCTTTATTGATAATTGAAAAGAAATCCACATTATCCAATGGAATGAGTGAGAAATCTTCTCATGTTCTTTTCAGAAGAATCCTCCACCTTGGTGATATGGTTTGACTGTGTCCCCACCCAAACCTCATCTTGAATTGTAGCTCCCACAATTGTCATATGTTGTGAGAGGGATCTGGTGGGAGATAATTGAATCATGGGGGTGGGTCTTTCCCGTGCTATTCTCGTGATAGTGAATAAGTCTCACAAGATATGATGGTTTTAAAAAGGGGAGTTTCCCCGCACAAGTTCTTCTCTTGTCTGCTGCCGTGTGAGACATGCCTTTCACCTTCTGCCATGATTATGAGGCCTCCCAGCCATGCGGAACTGTAAGTCCATTACACCTCTTTCTTTTGTAAATTGTCCAGTCCTGGGTATGTCTTTATCAGCTGTGAGAAAACGGAGTGATACACTTGGCCTCCAAACTTCTTCTTCCCTTTTATTGCCTTTTTTCTTTTCATTGAGGTCTTACCCTGTTGGCCAGGCTGGGGTGCAGTGGTGCCATTATGACTCACTGCAGCTTCAACCTCCTGGGCTCAAGTGATCCTCCCCCGTCAGCCATCTGGGATTACAGGCATGTGCCACCATGCCCAGCTATTTTTTTATATTTTTTGTAGAGACAAGATCTCACTATGTTTCCCAGCTGATCTTGAACTCCTGGCCTCAAACAATCCCCCCACTTCAGCCTCCCAAAGTGCTGGGATTATAGGCATGAACCTTTTATTACCTTTTCTAAAAGGGTTGGTGCTTTAAAAAACCACCTGCTGAGGCCACGCTGAATGAGTTTGCCAGAGTCAGGTGTACTGGGCCCAAATCTAGCTTATCTGCGTATGAAATGGATAATAACAATAACAATAATAGCAGCTGTTTTCATCAAGTTCTTACTATGTACCAGGACTTTTATAGGCATAATCTCATTTGTTTCCTATATCATCTCATTTATTCCTTATAACAACCCTGTAAATTGGATCCTATTTTTATTCCCATTTTACAGATGAAGAAACTGAAGCAGAGAAGGGGACTGACTGAGTTACTTAAAACCACCCACCTATTTCTGCAGTGGAACCCAGATTGTCCAACTGCAAAACCCAGCTCCTAAATAGTGAGATATGTGGCCTTCCATAAGGAGATTATGGTATCAAACCAATGGGGTTGTTAAGATTAAACAGTAGCACATTTGCAAAAGTGCCTATAGGTAGGCATTCAATAAATGGCATATGCTGTGACTATTTACAAGCTTTACCTTCCAAGGAAAACGTGCTAAATGCCTGTTAGCACCCCATGTCTCTCTCTAACACATCCTCTCTGATTCTACTGTAGAACCACAGGTTAGAAATGAAAATAAATTTCACCATTTATCAAGCCAGTGTCAGGTCTGGGAGGCAGAAAATCCCCAGTGTTCTTCCTTGATAAAATCACACTCTAGCAAAAAGGACTGTATATTCAAAAACTCCAGGTTATAAAACAAAGGTATGCCCAAGATGCCATAGGATCATTCACTCCAGAAACACTTGGCCCATTTTGTTCTAGGCCTTGGAGAAACAGAGACTATGGAATAAAGGGGCTAAAGTGGTTAGTTTTACTTAGGGAAGTGGGAGAGTCAAAAAATTAAAAAAAAAAAAAAAAGAATAAATTTCACAGAGAGAATATTCAAGGTGGGATTTTAAAGACAAAAAGCAGTTTGTCATGGTGGGAAGGGCATTCCAAGATAAAGGAACAGTCAATGTAAAGACATGGAGGAAGGAAAGTCTACAGAGAGTCTGAGGAGTAGAGAAGTTAGGTGTGGCATGGGGGGTGGAGGTGCTTGTGGGCTGGCTGAGCAGATGGCAGTAGAGGTGACTGCAGGAAGGGAATTACTCTCCACCAAGAGTCTCCCAGGAGCCAGTACTATGCTGAATGCTTTATGAGTCATGCACTTGATCTTCAGAGGAGCCAAGTGTAGTGGGTACTAGTAGGTTAAACAATGTGGCCAAGGACCCTTCCTAGTAAGAAATGAAGCCAGGATGTGAAACATGTCAAGCACCCTCTGGGCTCTGCTGCCTCTCAGGTGGCAAATCAGGGACACCATAAGGCCAAACAGCCTCCTCCAAGATGCTATTTTGGCTGGCCGTGCCACCTCTGCATGGGCGCCCCTTCTCTGGAGGGTTGTGGCATCTTGCCCTTACCATTTACCTAGCTCTTGGCCAAGCATTAGAAATATGTGCTTTGGGACTGCACCTCTGAACCCATCATGGGAAGAAGTGACATTGGACTTTCCTTTGGGTTGGGAGTGTTTGGCATTTCACAATTAAGACTTGCAAAAATTGCATCACGCTCTTTATGTTGGTGTCTGGGCATGGCTCCCTGTGGTAGCATTTTCATGATGGTTTTCTGCCTTTTCTTTTCAGCTTCCATGTGCCTGTTGTCAATATTCAAATGTAAGAAGAGCTTTTTTGATTGGGGAACATACAACATAGAAATGCCCCAACCTATGAAAGAACTCAGCTGAGGGTGCGAAAAACTTTTCCAGAAGCCAGTAAATGAATGTTGGAAGATGTTAAAATAAGCAGACCTTTAATTCCTAGTTCTGTGGAAATCAGCCTCAAGAGGCATTGTAAATTTATGGAAGTTCTTTGGATTACTGTAGAGGCAAAGAAGAGAGAATCTCATTGAGCATAAGCTACATGCTCATCACTGTGCTGGGTGAAAAGGCTCAGCTCATGGAACATTTACTGAGGGTCTATATGAGGCGTTAAGGGCTGAACTGTGGCCTCTGCAAATTCGTATGCCGAAGTCCTAACCTTCTGTATCTCAGAATGTGACTGTGTATGGAGATAGGGTCTTAATCCTTAGTTCTGTGGAAATCAGCCTCAAGAGGCTTTGTAAATTTAAGGAAGCATTGTAAATTAAGGAAGTGATAATTAAATTAATATGAGGTCATTAACTTGGCCTCTAATCCAATGTGATTGGTATCTTTATAAGAAGAGGAGACTAGGATATAGACATGCATCGAGGGAAGATCACGTGAACACAGGGAGAAGAACCCCATTTACAAGCCAAGGAGGGAGGCCTCAGAAGAAGCCAACCCTGCCAACACCTGGATCTTGGGTGTCTGGCCTCCAAAACTGTGAGGAAATACATTTCTGTTGTTTAAACCACCTTGTCTGTATTACTTTATGGCAGTCCTGCCAAACTATGCACCAGAGATTAGCAAACTCTTTTAAAATTAATTTTGATTTTTGATTTTTTGAGGCAGGGTCTCACTCTGGCACCCAGGCTGGAGTGTAGTGGTGCGATCATGGCTCACTGCAGTGTTGACCTCCTGGGCTCAGATCATCCTTCGTCCTCAGCCTCCCTAGTAGCTGGGACCAGTGCCACCATGCCTGGATAATAGCAAAATTTTTCTTAAAGAGCTAGATAAATAAGTGTTTTAGTTTTTGTGGGCAAATGGTCACTGCTGCAAATGATCAGTTCTGCTGTTGTGCAAAACCAGCCATAAATGAAATATAAACAAATGGTCATAGCTGTATGCCAATACAATTCTATTTACATAACCAGTCACTGGCCAAATATGGCCTGCAGGCTGTAGTTTGCTGACCCCTGATCTATACTGACCAGGCTCTGTGCTGGGAGAATGAAGCCTCACTCAGCATGAAGGAGTGCACAGTGTGGTGAGGAAGACACACAATGAAACAATTCTACACAGGATGGTTAGTGTAGAGTGGGAAACTCCGGATAGTAAGGGGAACAAGGGAGGGGCGTGTGGTCTAACTTGGGGTGGCTGGGTAAGGACGGGGATAGTCTCCTTGGAGGAACTGAATGCGTGAGCTATGTATGGACTGAGACACATTTTACTTGATAATTCCTTTTCATCCTCTGCAATGTACTTATGGTCCTCCAGGCCTCAGGTTAAGGTCTTGAGCCTGCTGACTGGAGTCTCTCCAAGGGTAAGGTGACTGTGTCAGTGGTCTCCAGGGTGCTTCTGGCTCAGTCAGGCAAGGACCCTGGGGATGTTGCCCTCTCAGTGTGGGTTCCAGTCCCCTTCCTGAGCTTTCTCATTCTGCGGCCCACTGAGCTCATATAGTGACTTGGATACCCTGGGCCCAGGATACCACCTCCTGAACCACTGCATTCCATGGCTGTGCTTCCCAGCTAGCCTGCCTGCATCCAAGTCATTGAAGGATGACACACCAAAGAAGCCCCTGTGATCATCAAGGCTGAATGGTTGGAGGCTGAGGGTGGCTCACATTTTGGGTTTGGGTCTGTCAAGCAGCATTGCTTGCATTGATTGCTTTTCTACAGGATGCTGGAGTGAGGAAGAACCTTAGAACTCAGAAAATTCAGCTTCCTTGTTTTACAGATCTGGGGAAAGTGGCCCAGACAAGGCAGAGGCTTGCCTAGGCTTTAAATGGGCCAGGACAGAATTCAGGCTTCCTGCTTCCTGGGCTGAAGGCAGGGGTTGCTTCTCTCAACCACTCATAGGGTAGCCTGTGGGAAGCTCAACTCTCAGAAGAAATTACCCTTTTCAACAGTCTTCATCTCTATTTTTTCAGCAGGGGATGTTATATTTTTTCTGGCACTAAAATATATATTAATTGCAGAATATTTGGGAGCTATACAGAGGTATGAATAAACAGAAACATTCATTTACGATGTTACCTCTCTGAAATGATCACTATGGACACATTGGCATATTTCCTTTAAGTTATTTTGCCATTTTTTAAAACCATAATTGAATTCTGATTTTTAATACAATTTTGATATTTACTTTTTGTGCTTTAATCTTTTAAGCATTTTCTCTTGCCATCAAAAATGCCCAACCATCATCTTCCTTTCCCTTTGCTGAGCTTGAATCTACTTGATTTGAGCTTTCTCTGGGCAATAGGCAATTTATGAGCCAAGCACGATGGAAGGAGCCCTTGGGATGGCATCAAAAGCTGGAGCTCTGTCCTGCCTCTGCTGTTGACTTGGTGGTGAAAGCTAATTTGATCTCACCCATTGACTGGTCCTCAGTTTCTTTATTTTTATGTAAGAGGGCCGGTCCGAATGCCCAGGGTACCTCCTGGCTCCAGAATGCTGCTCTATGTATTGCTTTTTTCTGTTAATGTGCTCAGATAGATTTGCTGACAGGTAGTTAAGAAAATTTCAAACTAGCTTTACTTAAACACAACATGATTCTAAATTCACTGTATCAGGAATGTTTTGAACAATTAAAGAAGACAGATTGCTCCATAGGGACAAACAGCTGAATGTATAAATTGGAGATCATATTTCAATTTATGCCACTATTTAACAATAGTTTGAAGATAGGGAAGGTAGGAGGAGTGAATGGTGGGAAATCAGTCTCACTTCAGAGGGTCTACAGATAACACTTCTCTTTCTGGCCCTTTCCCTCCTTCGTGGATTTTGGGGTTCAACCCTGGTCTTTTCCTCTTCCTCTGGTAGAACTGAGAGTGAGTAAGGCTTCTTTTATAGTATACTCGTGTGTGTGTGATGATGGGGGTCGTATACTTTGGATTTTATTATAAAGCTAGAAGGAAATCAAAGCTGAAGGGTTTTGATTTATTTAAGTGTTTCGTGGGTTTTGGAGGTGAACTGACCTGGATATGAAGCTTGGGTCTGGCATTTTTACTTTGGGCAACTGCTCCGAGTCTCAGTCCCTAATCTGAAAAATGGAGATGGTAATGTCTAGCACAACAGAATTATTGAAGGGAATACACGAAACAACATTTATAACATACCTAGTGTATTTAGGAACACTATAAAGTATATTATAATTATAATGGTACTAGGCTTGCACGTGTATATAATTTATGTATTAATTGTAAAGAGTGTGCTGTCTAACATTTTCAGACATAATTCTCAAGACACACTACCTGTAGCCTCTAGCATGAATGTGTGCATTCTCTGTGTACAGAATGCATAGCAAATGAAATTCCTTTATAATCATCCGATAATTTTTCCTTGAGCAATGACAGAATTTTAAAACCTTTCTCTAGGAGAGATTTTGATAAGAGCTTTAGGTTGATTACTTTTTATATCCCACGTCCTGTTTGGCTGATAAGCTCCCAATCTCTGGATTTCACATTGTTTTTATCTTCCTGGACCATACCCACCTTGTCACTGTCATCTTTTCAGCTGTCAGAATAAAATTGAAGGAAGACAGAGGGGGAGTGAGGCATTGGGAAGGGGTGGCTACACCCCCAGGCAAGGGTGACAGGTCAGTGCTTCCTTAGAAAAGGCTGTCCTGGTCGCAGGAATTAAACACAATCTCTAGGATACAGGTCCTTTTACTAATTTGGTACACAAAGTGTTACTCTCCTATTATGTTGAAGCTGTAGGCTTCCTCTTCGTCTTCCTTGAGCTAATGAAATCCTGGATTTTCACAATAGCTGCTTCTGTTCAATGTACCTTTTAATCCTATTGTTATTTCTTGGGAACCAATATGTTATGAGAGTCAGAATTTTAGAGTGGAAAGGGACCTTGGAAAATATTCAGTTCAATCTTTTCCTTGTCAAGAGGGAGCCAAAGCTAAGGAAGAGACAAGAGACTTTCCCAAGTCACTCATCAGGTTAGTGACAGCAGCACAGAATGTTAGTGCAACTTCTTATCTAAGGGATTCACAGGGACCTTACTGTAGATAGGTTAGCCTTTGAGTTATTCATAATTACACTGACATATTTCTGGTTAAGTGATCTGTTCTAGGTAGCTCCTTTCATAGTATGGTTTCAGTTATCAATAATTACTTGAGCTTATAAAGCCCTGATTTTACAGAGCTCCTTCAGATGCTGTTGGGAGAAAGATTCAACCAATTTTGGAACCATTATGCTGGATCCCCATTTGGAAAGCCTAGAAAACTAGCACTTCTTATGGAATGGAGCCCAAACAGAATCTGTTCCTGATTGAGGACTGTTACGGATGGAATATTTGTGTTCCATTCATATGTCAAAATCCTATCCCCTAGTGTGAAAGTATTAAAAGGTATGACCTTTTAGGGGTGATTAGCTCATGTGAGTGGGGCCCCCATGAAAGAGATTAGTGCCCTTACAAGAAGGAAGGGCTACGGGAGCTTCCTCTTCTTTTTTTCTCTCTGCTATGTGAGGATACAACATGAATACAGCTGTCTGCAAACTAGTAAGTGTCCTCATCCAGGACACTGGATCTGTCAGCACCTTGATTTTGGACTTGTCAGCTTCCATAATTGTGAGAAATAAATGTTTGTTGTTTAAGCCACCCAGTCTATGGTAATTTGTTAGAGCAACCTGAACTGACTAAGACAATGAATGTGATGGACACTGGTTTGCTCAGCATCCGTTTGAGTCTCCTTCTGTCATGCCTTCTTATAATATGGAGCTTGGAAAGCTAAAAAATACATTCATCAGACTGCTTGTGGCTGGATCTCTGCCATTAAGATACATCTATACAGGGGTGGAATGTTATACAGATGTGCTTCTATTATTATTATTATTATTATTTGCTGTCTAGGAGAGTCACAGAGGCATTTGATTTTTTATGTGGCTACAGCAGAGGTCCCTAGTGGGACATCTGTTTGAATCCTAGCAAAGGTAGAGTACATTCTGGAGTCAGCACAGGCAGTGGTGGCTTCCTACTCTGTTAGGCAACTTCCTGTTTCTACATCTTCCTGATTATAGTAGGGGCAGCAGCTTTCTTAGAAGCTCAATTCTGCTATAAGGTTTTCAGAATTATTCCTGGAAGCTAAGCCTAGGTTCAGTTTCTTCAGCTCTTAGTAGTTCTGTAAGCCAGAGGTTGGCAAACTTTTCTGTAAGGGACCAGATAATAATTGTTTTAAGTTTTACTTGCCATATGTTCTCTGTAATAACCCTTTCTCTGTAAAAACAACACCTTGTGAAGGTCAGGAATGTGAGCAGCTATAGTTGGAAAATCTTAGAAATGCTCAGAAAGGTTATAACTTTCTCAAGGTCACCTGGCTTATAAAAAAGCGAGGTAGAACTTGAAACCAGGCTTACGGCCTCCCAGTCCAGTGCTTCTTCCAGGGATCTATTCTGGTCTTAGGAGCTTGCTGCTGAAGCTGGAATGACTTCAGAAGAGCCTGACAACATTTGGGATGCCACCTGTGGAAGTTTTGAGAGTACTAAGACACTTTGTGTAGAAAGGCCTGGTAGGAACTGTCTACAGTTTTGCTAGTCAATTTGTGGGCTGTGGCCAGCAGCACTTGGGAGCTTGTTATAAACGCAGACTCTCAGGCTTCATGTCAGATCTACTGAATCAGAATCTGCTTTCAAACAAGATCTCCAAGTGATTCACATGCATGATAAAGTTTGAGAAGTATGGGTAGACTATTCTTCAAAAAGAAGTGCTTACAATTGAATTGCCAAGGCTCAGGAGATATAGTGTACATAGTACAGTCAGAACCCAAGGCCATGGGGAAGTTAAGCAGTATTAAGAGGAGATATTAAGATATTACTGTTATGCTATTTGGCTAGGAGACCTGGGGATATCTGAATCTCTCTTGACCAGCCATTGCTCCTCAGTATACATTTTCAGGGGGAGATATATGCTCAAGGAGGAAAAACAAAGTAAAATAAATCCTAAGATAGAAATGGAGTGAGCATGTTCCACACAAAATATTTTTTTATGTTTGCATTTTCTTATATAAAATTGCCCCAACAATCCTGTGATACAGGTACAGCTATTTTTTTTTCCACTTGAGGTGTATCGTCATTATCATCATCATCACCACTACCGCCATAAATACTGCATAGCTTGTAATTCTGTTCTAAGTCCTTCATACACATAATAGACTTCATCCTTAGAATAATTTTATGAAGCAGCTTTATTTTCCAGATAGGAAGACTGAGGCATAGAAAATTTAAGTAACTCGCTCAAGGTCACACAACTAGTATGTGATAGGGCTGAAATTCAAGCCCAGGCAATTGGTCTTCAGAGTGCATTCTTACAATTCCTACACCACACAGCCTTTTGCTGAGCAGAACAGTCAACTTGCTTGAGATCACACAGCTAACAAATGGCAAAGGCAAGGCTTATACCCAGCATAGTCTCACTCCAGACTTGTGCTTTTACCACAACACAGTGTTCTCAAACAGGGAGAGATTCCTGGAATCCATCTTGGACTTCCTGCATCTGATATATAATTAAAAACAAACAAGCAAACCCAGAGATGATTCTATTGCCCAGCTCTGGTCAAGCTGCATGGTACTATCCTATTCTGCCTTTTTGCTTAGTTAGACATATTTGTAATTTCTACTGGATTGTTAGTTCATTAAAGACATGTTGTGTGTTTTATTTATCTCTATGTCTCCAGTGCCTAGTTCAAGACTTGTCTCACAGTAGGTCCCCTATCAATGTTTGTGATTAGAACTGACCTGATTACTGTCCAAGGGCCCATTACTTTGGGGCAGTGGTTCTCAAATATGAGTATGCATCACCTGGAATATTTGTTAAAACAGTGATGACTGGGCCCCACCTCCAGAGTTTATGATTCAGTAGGGCTTAAACATTTGCCTTTCTAACAACGTGCCAGGAGATGCTGATGCTGCTGGCCTGGGGACCACACTTTGAGAACCATGGGCCTAAGAAAACTTTAGAGAGGAAAGAAAAACTGGGCAGGGCCTTGAAGGTTTCACAGGGAACACAGACAAGTGAGGAATGTTGTTATAATGTTTAAAGTTCATGTTTCAAGAGATAACTCACTATACCTTGTTAAGAGTCCATGACCCCATAAATCAATATGAGAAAATATGACATTTGATAATACTCACATTGAGACAGTTGTGTCTTTAATTTCATCATATTCAGTTATGTGGAAAAGTGCAGATGTAGACTGTAGTAATCATCAACTAATTGGGAATGCATGGTCAATCTTTTAATTTTCTAAAAATCTGTCATTATTAGAAATTCATCATTACAAGGTACAGTGCATTTAATTGGTATTGATTTGAATAACACATTTCATTAAGACATATTTGGGTTAGAAATTAGAAAAGCAAATATTATCTAAAACATAAATGGACAAAATAGACAGGCAAAGAGGCTACATGCTATTATTTGCTCTTACTGATTCCTAGCAGAGTGGAGACAGTTGGTCATTGAGGCCAACAGTGCATGTGTAGAGCAAACTAGCATATAACTAGGAAATTTGGGAACCCTTTAGTCTCCTTTGAGCATTTTATCCCAGAAAAAGGGATAGGAGGTGGGGCAAGAGATGTTTCTCTTTACCAGTCTTTCTCCTTTCTAATCAGATTCTCCCAGGAATCACATCCTGAGAAGAACGTAGATAACCTGGAGCTACCCAGAGGATGATGTCCAATCTGGAAAATTATAGGGAAGAAGGAAGCAGCCTTTATATCTTTTCTTGAATTTCTAAACATTCTCGGTGTGTTGCTGTCTGACAGTGCACATTGCAATTTATAAATTTGCTTCCTTATCTCTCTCTCCTGCCTCACCACTGAGTTCCTTGAGAGATGGGATTAGGTCTTATTTACCCCTAAATCTCTAGCATCAAACATAAATCTTTGACTAGTAGGAGACCTCAATACATGTTTGTTGACTTTAATTTAAATATTGGAATGTTGTCTTGGGAATAGGCAGTGCACTTGGTCTGTGTGACCCAGATGACAGAACTGGTTGTGAGTGGGTATGAAGAGGGAAACGTATTGTGGTCTATTCAATCAGCTTTTGCATCTACATTTATACCAGTAATAATGGCACTTGTGAAGAGTAAATGAGAAGATTCTGTAACGTGCTTGCACAGTGCCTGAAGTACAGTAAATATTCAAAGTTTTCTGTTATTATTACCATTGTCAAATAGCCTTTAAACTTTCCATAGCTTAAATTCTAAGTTTTCATGGACGTCATGGTTTTGGGTAGAATTTCCATGTCTCCTTTTTCCTTCTCTTCTTCCTCCCTTTCCTTCTTCTTTCAACTATGATTCATCCTATCTTTCTATTAATCTATCTATCCAACTGCCTAACTGCCTATCCACTCATTCTCTCATCTATGCTTTCATCCATTCACACCTGTATTTAATTACTTACTTAAACTAGCCATTTGTCTTTAATTGCGTGGCTGTGCTGCAGTGGAAAGTGTCTGAATACAGTCATATCACACCCTATTGAATCCTTGGGCAGTGCGGCTGTAATAGACAGTGGGGACATTGATATTGGTATTTAGTGTGGCTGAGAGGTAGACTGTGAACCCTGCCCAAGTGACAATTCATGGCATTTCTGAGAGCCATTGAAATCTGTGGTCCCCATCAGGGCACTCTGGGAAGCCACTCAAAACAGCAGTATCTGAACTGTGATGTGCACATTTACAATTAGATGGTATTATTCATCACAGTAATATTTTATTTAAAGAAACCAATAAAGCAGATGGAGACTGCTGAAGATGTGACTATTTTAGCTGGCATGTTTGTTCAGCAACTGGCGCAATAACAGAGATGCAGAAAGGAAGATGAGATGGGAAACACCAATTATTTTTTCTTGGAGAGGGGAACTGAGATCACACTTTTGACCTTTACAGAGCTTAAAATTATCTGTATTCTAGTAATTTCAAGATGATATGAGACACTTGACAGAGTGGGAAAAAAATAAGGCTGTGGCTTTTACATATGATTCCCTTGTGCAGCTGAATCAATTGAACAATATCTAGAGCAAGACGAATGATCCTAAAAATGTAGCAGAAAGAGCATGGGTTTGGTGCTGTTCAGATCAAGGTAGGGATTCCTGCTCTTCTGCTTACCAGCTGTGTGTTCTTGGGCAAGTCATTTAATCTTTCTGAGCTTTAATTTCCTTATAAGTAAATGAGATATAATAATACCATTATATTATTAAATGAGGATTAATATGAAATAATGTTGATAAAGCAGATGGTAGAATGCTAGATGCAGCTCAATATATGTTGGTTCCAACACTACATCCTAATCAGGTCACACAAGGAATATTGTGTGCTCTTCTGCACAAATGCTATAGTAGTTTAGTGTGTGCCCTGAAGAGAGACCAGGATGATGAGGGACTTGAATGCATGTCCTGTGTCCAGTTGAAAGGGGATGAAATATCTAACCTGAAGAGGATAAACTTGAGAGAGACTATATTGAGATCTTTAACTATTAAAGTATTTTGGAGAAAGAGGATATAGACTTACTGCAGATCTTTCCCCCAAGAGACTGATGAGTAAGTAAAAGCTACAGATAGATACATTTCAGCTCAAATGTGAAAGAAATACTCCAAGAAAACAACTTGTAGTAGTGAGTCCAACAGAAGGGAAGGGAAGGGAAAAGGCTGCCTGGAAGAGGATATGAGCACTCTAGATCTTGAGAGTGCAGTGGTGTCCCAAACAGCCTGGGGACATTGGCAGTGTTGGGTTATCCTGGGCAGGGAGACATGAGATGTGAAGGCATGGTGAGCTGGAACAGCACAATGTACCTAGGGAGCCATACACTGTTGGCAAACTCTGGAACTTGGATAAGGTGGAGTTGAGGCAAGTGGCAGAATGTGATAGGTATTGAGGGATCAGGAATCTCTGAATTTAGAGATATTTCTGAGATAATGGAAGGTTTTCAGTTGGAGAATGGTATGTTCAGATTTATCTATCATAACAGAAAAAAACAGTCACAAACAGGATAGACACAACCACCACTTCCAGCTCTACCATTCAGTGTGTAATCTTGGGCAAGTCATTTTAGGCCTCTAACAAACACATGTAAAATGGAGTTCATAAATCTGCATTGCCTCTGGGGGCACAGGGGCACTGACATAAAAACTGAATGCATGATGGATATCAAAACACATGAGAAAACTGCACAGTGCCTTAACCAGTTAAAGGATGATTATCTTCTTGCTATTTTCCCTGACTCCTGGTGAAGATAAGGAATGAGACAAAGGTCTGAGAATAGTCATCTCTAAAGATCTTGGTTCCTTTTTTTGCATTTTTTTTTCTTTTTTTACTTTGACCAGCTTAAACTAACCAATGTGATATCCTGATTCCCTATCCCATTTCATAGAGCCAAGGGGAACCAAAAATGTTCTGGCTCTTCCTTGTGGTCTCTGCCAATGCTTGCTGTGCAGTCCAGATGTTGGGGTGCCTGAGCTGTGTAAATTGCAAAGGGCTGTCGCATAGGAAGATGCTGTATCCACATCTCACATCTCTATGAAAGCATCAATCTCACGGTATTATAAGATGAAGCCTGAGAAAGGTTATAGTGTGCTATGGTCCCTAGATGCTCCATCTAAAAATTGGGAATCAAATTCCTGACACCCAAGGCTATGATAAGGACCAAATGAGATTTAATAAAGTACCTGGTATATAGCATATATAATTAAAAACAACAAGAAGAAAAACAAGAATACAAACTATAAGAAACAGTAATCGTTTAAGGGGATATACAAATTAACTTAAATATATCATTTAAACATATGTATATACAGTATGTAGCCAGGTACTTTTGTTGTTTGAAGTAGAAATAAAATCAAGAAAAAAAAAAGGCACTGAATAAGCCTGTGTGAATATGTTTCTTCAACACTAAGACAAGAGTCGCACATTGCATTAGAATGTTCTCCAGCCCGGAGTGTGACTGTGTCTCGGCCAAGCTACAGAACAATTCTGGAGGCACAACCTCTATAAAGGCACGGAGGTGGGCCCTGTAGCCCAAGGAACATCAACACAGACTTCAATTACGGCTCCTGGGTACTGACCACAGCCACAGCTTTTAATGGCTCTTCACAGCTCTTCCACCTTATTGAGCTTTTGATTGTTTTATTTCCTTGGAAAGCTGTTGTATCTTCTCTACTTGCTCCCATTATGGACTGAACCTGCACCCACTCGCCTTTTTAGATGGAGTCTGAGATCTACTTTTCCATGGAATGCCTCCTTATCTCTCTGGAGGAGGCTCCTGGGTGGTCCTACCAGAGGTAGAGGACTGGCCCTGGTAGCTATGACAGAGCTTTTGAGTTCTGCTTGTGAGTGGCTATGGGACAGGAGCAGGGGATATTCTTGGGATGAGCACCGACTGCTTGCTTTCTCAAGATGGCTTTCACAGTATCCTTAACTTCAGCTCATAGAAATGAATTTTGAGGAATCCCCAACATCAACCTGGATACATTCTTACCATTTTTGGAGCATTTTTCCTCATACCATCTGGATTTTGACAGTATCTACAAGAGGTCATAGCGTTCTCTTCCATATTACATAGTAGCAGTATTATACAATGGAAACATTTTGGTACTTAAAGTTAGGCCATCACTAGAATTTGAGTCTGAGATCTACTCCTTATTAACTTATTCTAGGAAATTATTTCAAACTCTTTATGCCTCAGTTTCCACATGTTAGAAGTGGGAATGATAACCAACTTTTTAGAGTTATGATTTCTGAGAGATAATGTAACTTGCTGAAACCCAACCCCATTCAATGTTACATTTTCAAATGTCAAAGTAATTGACAAGCCATTTAGCTCTTTATCAAATACTGTCTTGAATATACTAAGTGTAGGGTATATTTATAACAAATAAATTTTATTGAAACATTTCTTCCTTCATCACTCTGTTTCGCAATATCTTTCACACATCACCATTTCTCTAAGACTTTCTCCTTCTGTACACCATTGCGTCCAGAGTCTCTCATAAAAAACAGCCTGTGAAACCTCCCTGGTCTTACTTTTCTCCTATTTCTGCCTTTCCTGGCTTTGCCCAAAAAATGGAGGGCCCTGGAACTAATATTACAAACCTGAATCCTTCCACCATAGGAAAGGGAAAGGGAGGGTAGGATACAATCACAAACACAACCTGAATAACTGAATGGAGAGTGAAGAATTGGCTACCAGAACCCAAAGCTAGAAACAAAGGGATGATGAGTGCCACATTCTAAGGAAAATTTGCAGTGGGCACACAGTAAACATTCCAACCTGACCTTGTCCCCCACTCACCCTGCCAGCTGTTTAGAAAGACTAGGGAGACAGAGGAAAGTCCTTTAACTGTGTTGTTAGCCTAGCCCATGCACAGGGTGAAAGAATCCTCTGTAAAGACTGGGGGTATGAGCAAGAAGCAGAGAAAGATTTTTCCTTCTCTAGGTGTGAGTCTGTTTCACTGCAGAAACAGACTTACAACTAGGGAAGTCTTTCACTGGTGTACTACATGCCTATCTGAGCAGGAGGTACAGACAACTGGAGAGGGATAGAGTCAATAGAAGAACAGAGAAGGGGTAGCAGCTGGGTCAGTTACACTGTCTGTGCGTGGAATGGTAAGGAGGGGTGAGTTTTCTCAGAGTCAAGGGTCTACCATGGAAAGCAGCCAATCTAGAACCATCTGGTATGTCTTATCTAAAATGCTGGCTGCCTGGAGTGAGGACTGGTTGTAATAGTTGGGGTAGATCATATTGGATGGAAGCTAGGGCACAAGGGCAGGTTTTGAAGAGGTTGGCCAAGGTATGAGCTTCCTTCCTCATCAGAGAGCTGCCCCTGCTGGCCCCTGAAGAACTCTCACCTGTGTCTATAGAAACTCCAGTGTTTGGACATCTGCCACCTACAGAACATTGTGCCCAGCCTGAGAAGCTCACAACAGAACCCAGATAAGTAACAGAAACTTGTTTCCTTCCATCTTCGGTTCCCTGATTTAAGTTATGGGCATGCTTACCCCCCTGTTACCTCCCTGACAAGTTGCTGAGGCCAAGGCCTGGCTAGCCGTTGTGGGGAGAGGATGAGATAAGCATTAAATAGGAGATTAGATTGAAGTTTAAAGTGAGGCTGGACACTTTTCGACCCGAAAGCAACCACGAAAGTATGAAATCTGCCTTAGGTGTCATTAAGGGGTGAGAAAGGAAGATTTGACCACATGGTTGAAGGTGGTGATCAGAGAGAATATAAAACCTGTTTATATTTGTGGCCTGCTGAGTTCAGACTGTTCAATAAGCCAGTTACATTTGATGAATTTTCTTTTATCTCTGATACAACAATATAGATGAAAATGTTCTGTAAACTGGGATGTACTATACAAATATTAGTTATGATTAATAATCATTACAAAAGAGCAGAGAAATAACATGAAGGTTTTTTGACTTTCTCAATATTATTTTAGAAATCCAAAGCATAATTCCTGGTCTGGAGTGAGGCAGAATTAACCTAGCACATGGCCATCGGGGAGCAGGGCAAGTGAAGTGCTTTTGATACAAGAGCTGTTTGGCTCAGGACTCTGTCTGGGCAGGGGGTATGTAATTCCACATCCTCCTTGATGATGTCACCATTTCTTGCAGACATTCAAGACTCTTTGAATATCTCTCCTACTCTTATTTCTTCAAGTTATAGCTAAAATTTTAAATTCTACTTCTGAAATGCTTTCATTACCAATCCTCTCTCTCTACCTTTATTTACAAAATACAAACCACTCAATGAGTGTCAGGTACCGTATACACATGCTCCTTCATGCCTCACAGCAGCTCCATGAGGTGTGTACTACATCATCTCCAATATACAGATGAGAAGACTGAAACTCTGAGAGGGGAAATAACAGACCCACACTCAGATGGCTAGTAGGTGACAGAAGGAAATCTTGACCAAGAGCTTTACCTTAGCCTAAGTGGTTCCCCATGTGTATTAATCCAGTTTCATACTGCTATGAAGAATACCTGAGACTGCATAATTTATAAAAACAAAAGAGAGGTTTAATGGACTCATAGTTCCACATGGCTCGGGAGGCCTCAGAATCATGGCAGAAGGCAAAGGAGGAGCAAAGACACATCTTACACAGTGGCAGGCAAGAGAGCATGTGAAGGGGAACTGCCCTTTATAAAACCATCAGATCTCACGAGACTTATTCACGATCTTGCGAACAGCGTGGGAAAATCCTGCCCCCATGATTCAATTACCTCCCACCAGGACCCTCCCATGACATGTGGAGATTATGGGAACTACAATTCAAGATGAGGTTGGGGTGGGGACACAGCCCAAGTATACCACCATGTGAATTCTCTCCACGTCCATCCATCCTCCACACTGCTGCCAGAGTGCTCTTTCCAAGTCTGCTGGTGCCATTGTCCTGATTAAAACCCCTAAAAGATGTGTTAATGTCCTTAGGCATATTCCACAACCTCAGCTTGGTGTGTGCCCTCTCCATGAGCCGATCCTAGCCTCTCTCAGGCTCTGTACTCCACAGAGCTCCTGGACCACATCACAGCATCACAGTCTTGGAATACCTCTGCTTTTTTTTTTTTTCCAACTTGGTTTTTCTGCCTGGATATCTGATGGTCCTTTTCTGTCCTTCTTCAAGTACTGGAGAAGCAGTTATGTGTGAAGGCCAAAGCAGAGCCTCAGGAGAAAGAGAGATCTGATTTCAGCCTCTTCCTAGCTACATGAACTAGGGTACTTCGTGGAAGAAAATTTTTCCATGGGGTGGGGAGCAGGGTGATAGTTTTGGGATGAAACTTCCACCTCAGATCATCAGGCATTAGTTAGATTCTTATAAGGAGCATGCAACGTAGATCCCTCACATGCACAGTTCACAATAGGGTCCATGCTCCTATGAGAATCTAATGCCACCGCTGATCTGACAGGAGACAGAGCTCAGGTGGTAATTCTCACTCACCTCCTGCTGTGCAGCCTGGTTTGTAACAGGCCAGGGACCCATATTGGTCCATGGCCCAGGGGTGGGGAACACTTGCTTTATAAGACAATGAAGGGAGACCTGAGTTGCCACACTTAGCCTCCTCATATGTGATGCCCTGTGCCAGCTTAGGACCCTGCAGAGAGTCCCCACCAGCAAGAAGGCCTTCACCAGATGCGCCTCCTTGACCTTGGACTTCTCAGCCTCCGGAACTGTAAGAAATCTATTCCTTTTCTTTATAAATTACCCTATTTCAGGTATTTTGTTATAAGCAACAGAAAATGGGCTAGGACACCTTCTGCACCTTCTGAAAGTATTTCCTGAGATGTGGCTGGGGGGGTATGGGAGTTATACTATCTTTTATAATATATAATCCTGAGAGGTAGGCATTCTACAATTGAGGAAACCAAGGCCTGGAACAATTAGGAGATTAGGATTAGCCTCAACCTGTCAGGATTTACCAGGCAATAAGGAGTTGAAGACAAATCTGGAAACAGAATAATCTAAATTCAAACACAAAATTCTTTCTTCTATACCAACCTGCTTTGTACGGTGGATGAGATACTTGACTACTCTTAAAGAGTCTTTCTAACCTCTTGCTCTCAAATGATGAGATGATTAAGTGAATGAATAAATGAATTAGTAATAAAGCATTAATTGGTTAAAAGTAAACAAGATCTCACAAGGTAGCAAATGAGAGTTTGACTTTAAGTGCAAGTATTCAAAGCTGGCAGAGGCCCTTCCCAGATCCCTTAGTGGCAGGATGCAGACTTAGACTATACAGAACTCAAGTATTAAAGTGTGTTAGTGTCTTCAGAATAAATGGACAAATATTTTAATTTTTGTGAGTTAGTTCCTAAGGAGTTAAAAATAAAGATGTGGCTTTGTCCCACCTCCCAACTATCTAGACCCAATCAAAGCAATACTGCTGTTATCAAGTTCAAGACTTGGGGTCTTATTAAATATTCCTTTATAAATAAGGATTCTGTGCTTTAAAAAACATAGTTGGAAACCACTCTAAGTGATCAGCTCTAAGTGATCAGCTGCCACAAGATGTCTTGGGAAGATCTCCAGAGCAGGGGTGGGAGGGATGGTTGACAGATACTGTTTAGCTGAATGCCACTATTCCTCCCCAACTCCCAGTCTCTTTTTACTCAGATACATGCCTGGCTGATGTTCGTAGCTTACAGAGAGTTTTCACACATATTACAGTGGATTCCAGCAGTGACTCTGAAGATCACACAGGAGTGTGTCCCCTTCAGTTAAAAAATGAGAAAACTAAAGTTGGAAACAGTGAGTAGCTACAAAGTGGCAGAGCCTGGGCTGGAACATCCATGTTCATCTCTCTCTGATTTTGTCGGTCTGTCAGTCTTTGTGGTAACTTTTCACTAAACAGATTCAATTTTGCTATAAAGTTCTTTAGAAGAAATACAAGCCAGAAGTTTTGCCTGGCCTAAATTTGGCATCCTCTACTCTCAAAAGCGTGTGTCTAATTTGGTGATGGGGACCTAGAAGGAGAAGAGTGCCACCAGACTTGGAGCTCAGGGGGAATTGTATTTCAGAAATGTAACCCCATATGTGCAAAATTTCTTGCATCTCTGCTGGTCACAGTAACTTGGAGGAGGAGGGGAGGGTCTAACCTACTGAAGAATGTGGCATCTCTTGGGTACTTTTCTGTTCAGGCAACCTGGCATTTGTTACAACTTTTTCCACAAGAATCCAATGGACCAACTCCCTCCTAACAAAATATAGGCACAATGTTACTGCACAAAACGCACTGGATGTGAGTTGGGGTATTTGGTTCCCACTTGGCCTCTACTGTTAAATGCTTGGTATTCTTGGACAGTCACATTCCTTCCCAGGGTCTTTTTGTCATTTATAACTGAGGTGTCCACTCTAACAATCTATGACTGCAGCAGCCTCTTACTTCCTTCTAAGCTCTGCTTCTCTTGGCTATGACTGCCAGACTCAAGTCTCTTTGATCTGAGCTAGATATCAACCGGCCTCTCTTGGTCCTTGACTATGTATGGAATGTGTCTGAACCTAAACTTAGTCATGTTTCACAGAGATATTTGATGCAGGGCCTTGGAAGGGCACTTGAATAATTTTCTATATGTCCATTGAGTTTCTTCATTCCTTGCTCCTAAGCTAACAGGAAGTCATGTGACCTCCCTGTTCAGCAGGTGACCACAACTCATCACTGCCCCAGACCATTTCCTACATGCACGATCAAATGGAGCTACTGCAAATCACCTCAACAGTCTCTCTTTTTCTCATGAGGGCTTGGCACTGAGCTCACAGCAATGGCGAACTTTAGGGATCAGATTCCTGCTGCTAGGAGGTTAAATAAAATTCCAGGGCCTGAGGTAGCTTTATTTTCCCTGCTGGGTTGGAGGAGAAGGGTCTAATTGCAATCAATGCAGCCTCCCTTCTATTCCTACCCCAGGTTGCTCTGACCTGGAAGATAGCTTTAGATGAAGAGAAAGAGGTAACAGGGTAAACAGGTGAAGTTAAGAGGAGGAGAGCGAAAATAAAGACAAAGTGACCAATACAGAGAGTCACTTCCTGCATACTCTGTTGGTGGAGTCTACACTGGGCAGCATCACTTAGAAAAGAACCTGACCTTGAATAGCAAGAGCCTTAAATGTGTTCATGCCATTTGACCCAGTAATTCCACTTTACAAATCTGTCCTACGGACCTGATCAGAAAAACAAACAAAGCTTTATGCACAGGCATAAAGGGATGTTATCACAGGGATGTTAAGTATAAATGAATATTGGAAATAATCTAAGTGTCTGAGCTGGGATTGGTTATGTAAATTGTGATTCATCTATATAGGATGGAACATTCTGTAGCAATTTAAAATGATGTTAAGGAAGGCATTTTTATGGCATGGTTAAATGCTTATGATGTAATGTTAAGCAAAATCAAGCAGAACAATTTTTAGAAAGAAATTATCAATAATATTATATGCTGATAAAATAGTGCTTAAGTATCCTGGAAAGAAATATACCAACATGTTAACAGTGGTTGAATTGTCAGATAGGATAAAATTTGCTTGAATTTTCAAATTTTTATAATGATCGTGTAATTTTTTTATAATTAAAAAGGAAGATAAAATTAAAGAGAACTAAAGGGCTATTTTCTCCCTTGAAATCATGAATATTTTGGACCAACCTCTATTGCAATGGCCCTTGAGTCTGTAAGCTTAGCCTTAAGCCAGTAGGCTTTTGGTTCTATCAACAACCAAATCAAAAAAACCCTGTTTAAAGACTAAAGATTACGTCTGGCAGTGGGTGATATTCTGAAAGGTGAAGAATCATCTTCTCTAAGGAGCCTTTCCTGGCTCACATCAGGCACCTCTCTGTGTTCCCAGGTCCTGCGTATAGACCAGGTGTGCTTTATCATTTAAAGGATTTTGTGGTGTTTAGGGATGGGAGGGATCTTAGAGATGATTTAGTTCATATGTTAGTTCTTTCATTCATGTATTCACTCATTCATTATAAATAACATTTCTTGAGCTCTGAGTTAGGCACTAAGGATTCATAATACATGGCCTTTACCTTAGAGCCTCTGACAGCGCAGTGGGTGGGAGCCAGGACGGCCGGCACAGAGTGGGAAAAAGGTAATGATAGCGTAGTGTGGGAGAGTTTATTCACCCTCTCTGGCACATAGGGCCCACTAAATGTTTAATGAATGGATGAATTGTGCACTGATAGGGGCCACAAAGGGTGCTATGTGGAGGGAAAGACATTCAACACAGTTCAGGGGTGATAGTGTTCAAAAAAATGACTCCTGGCCGGGTACAGTGGCTCATGCCTGTAATCCCAGCACTTTGGGAGGCTGAGGTGGGCGGATCATGAGGTCAGGAGATCCAGACCATCCTGGCTAACACGGTGAAACCCCGTCTCTACTAAAAACACAAAAAATTAGCTGGGCGTGGTGGCGGGCACCTGTAGTCCCAGCCACTCGGGAGGCTGAGGCAGGAGAATGGCATGAACCCGGGAGGCAGAGCTTGCAGTGAGCTGAGATCCTGCAACTGCACTCCAGCCTGGGAGACAGAGCAAGACTCCATCACAAAAAGAAAAAAAAAAAAAAAAAAGAGACTCCTGCAGGGGTATCCCATCTTACTAATGAGGTCTGTGTATTATGTAACTTGATAAAGGTTCAAAGTGCGTTGGTGACAGGGCTGAGCTTTGAATTCAAGTTTTAGATCTCTCAGTTCTTCCAACTATACAGAAATCTGAATTTACCTTAAGGACTCAGCTCAGGGGTTCCCTTATCTGGGGATCTTGTCATGGCTTCTTCCCAGATGGTCAGGTGACCCCCCCTTCAGGGATCCCACAGCACCATGTCCTCACTGCATCATAGCACTGAATGTCCAAGTTGGAATTGTTGTTGACTCACCTGCCCCTCTCCCCATAACACATTTCTTCAGTGCAGGACTCTGTCTTGTTTGCCATTGTATACTTAATGCCAAGCCCAGAGCCAGAACTCAGTAAGTATTTTATGAAAGATTTCTAACTGTTCCTAATTAGTGCCAAGTGCCAATAAAATAAATATCGCAACTATCCTGGGTGTTGTCTTAAAGCTTAGTTTTCAGGCAGATCGCCTCGTTGGTGCTGACTCAGGTCCTGCTGGCTTCTGAGGCTCACTCATCCCTCATCACTTCCAAGTTTTGCCCTGAGAGCCAACTGTCACTCTGGCTTCCAGTGGTCACACTTTAATGGCCAAACTCAACTTCCTCCTCATGTTCTTGCCACATTTGTTCCTTTTACAACTCTGCTCCTTTTCTGTGGTAGATGCTGGGGTCACATGTGCTGGGGATATAAGAGATGATAGAGCTGTCCATGCTTGGAGCACCTGGAGGGTTGTGTTTCTTTCATTCTATCCTCCTTCACTAGCTTAGCTTGGACTGCCCTATCTCCTCATCAGCACGGTTCTTATGATCACTCTTGCTCCAACACTCACATAAACCTCTGTCTCGCACCTAGACCCAACTTGGTGGCCAAAAGTTTGCCTGGGACAAGTGGCTGAGGAAAGAGTAGAATATGGGCAGAGTGGGGGCTTGGAGTCAGGCAAGCTAAGTTTGAATCCCCTTTTGGCTGTGAGAAAGTGACTGCTGTGCAGCTGTGGTTTTTGCCAAGGGGCTTCCATTTACCTTCTTTTTTGGTAATGAACCCTTGGCATTTCCCTGGGGAATTGCTCTCTCCCACACTGGTCTTCGAGGGTGCAGCACGTGACCCAAGCCTAGCTGCACAGAGCCTTCTTTTGGCCACAGTGATGGGCTCAGGGAGGTGCACGTGGCATGCTCAGAACCAATAAGAGGAAATGAGAGTTCTGATGATACTTTTGGGAAAAAGAATCTCAGTTTTTTTTCCTATGGGTTCTGAAACTAAGAGAATTGTATGGGGTGGCAGCTGTTGTTACCAAGCTGAAACTTAAAACTGAGCAATGGGCTGGGTGTGGTGACTCACACCTGTAATCCCAGCACTTTGGGAGGCTGAGGCGGGTGGATCACCTGAGGTCAGGAGTTCGAGACCAGCCTGTCCAACATAGTGAAACCCTGTCTCTACTAAAAATACAAAAAATTAGCTGGGTTTGGTGGTGGGCACTGGTAATCCCGGCTACTTGTGGGGCTGAGACAGGAGAATCACTTGAATCCGGGAGGTGGAGGTTGCAGTGAGCCAAGATTGTGCCACTGCATTCCAAACAAACAAACAAAGAAACAAACAAAAAACTGAGCAATTTCTGTCCTAAGATGGCCAAATAGGAGCAGCTCCAGTCTGTAGCTCCCAGCGTGATCAACACAGAAGACAGATGATTTCTGCATTTCCAACTGAGGTACCTGGTTCATCTCATTGGGACTAGTTGGACAGTGGGTGCAGCCCACAGAAGGCGAGCCAAAGCAGGGCGGGGCATCGCCTCACCTGGGAAGTGCAAGGGGTTGGGGGATTTTCACTTCTCAGCTAAGGGAAGCCATGACAGGCTGTACCTGGAAAAACAGGACACTCTGCCCAAATACTGCGCTTTTCCAACAGTCTTAGCAAATGGCACACCAGAAAATTATATCCCCCGCCTGGCTCAGTGGGTCCCATGCCCATGGAGCCTTGCTCACTGCTAGCGCAGCAGTCTGAGATCCACCTGCAAGGCAACAGCCTGGCAGGGGGAAGGGCATCCCCCATTTGCTGAGGCTTGAGTAGATAAACAAAGTGGCTGGGGAAACTCGAACTGGGCGGAGCCCACTGCAGCTCAGCAAGGCCTGCTGCCTCTATAGACTCCACCTCTTGGGGCAGGGCATAACTGAAAAAAAGGCAGTAGAAACTTCTGCAGACTTAAAAGTCCCTGTCTGACAGCTCTGAAGAGAGCAGTGGTTCTCCCAGCATGGTGTTTGAGCTCTGAGAATGGACAGACTGCCTCCTCAAGTGGGGCTCTGACCCCTGTGTAGCCTAACTGGGAGATACATCCCCTTAGGGGCTGACGGACACCTTATACAGGTGGGTGCCCCTCTGAGACGAAGCTTCCAGAGGAGGGATCAGGCAGCAATATTTGCTGTTCTGCAATACTCATTGTTCTGTAGCCTTCACTGGTGATACCCAGGCAAACAGAGTGTAGAGTGGATTTCCAGAAAACTCCAACAGACCTGCAGCTGAGGGACCTGACTGTTAGAAGGAAAACTAACAAATCTAAAGGAATAGCATCAACATCAACAAAAAGGACATCCACACCAAAACCCCATTCGTAGGTCACCAACATCAAATACCAAAGGTAGATTAAAAACCACAAAGGGCCGGGCGCGGTGCCTCAAGCCTGTAATCCCAGCACTTTGGGAGGCTGAGGCGGGTGGATCATGAGGTCAGGAGATCAAGACCATCCTGGCTAATATGGTGAAACCCTGTCTCTACTAAAAAAAAAAAATACAAAAGACTAGCCGGGCGTGGTGGCAGGCGCCTGTAGTCCCAGCTACTCGGAGGCTGAGGCGGGAGAATGGCATGAACCCAGGAGGCGGAGCTTGCAGTGAGCAGAGATCGCGCCACTGCACTCCAGCCTGGACGACACAGCGAGACTCCATCTCAAAAAAAAAAAAAAAAAAAAACAACACAAAGATGGGGAGAAACCAGAGTAGAAAAGCTGAATATTCTAAAAACTAGAGTGCCTCTTCTCCTCTGAAGGATTGCAGTTACTTGCCAGCAGCAGAACAAAGCTGGATGGAGAATGACCTTGATGAGCTGACAGAAGTAGACTTCAGAAGGTTGGTAATAACACACTTCTCCGAGCTAAAGGAGGATGTTTGAACCCACTGCAGGCAAGCTAAAAACTGTGAAAAAAGATTAGATGAATGGCTAACTAGAATAAACAGCATAGAGAAGACCTTAAATGACCTGATGGAGCTGAAAACCATGGCACAAGAACTATGTGATGCATGCACAAGCTTCAATAGCTGATTCAATCAAGTGGAAGAAAGGGTATCAGTGACTGAAGATCAAATTAATGAAATGAAGTGAGAAGAGAAGTTTGGAGAAAAAAGAGTAAAAAGAAACAAACAAAGTCTCCATGAAATATGGGAGTATGTGAAAAGACCAAATCTACATTTGATTGGTGTACCTGAAAGTGATGGGGAGAATGGAACCAAATTGGAAAACACTCTTCAGGATATTACCCAGGAGAACTTCCCCAACCTAGCAAGGCAGGCCAACATTCAAATTCAGGAAATACTAAAAACACCACAAAGATACTCCTCGAGAAGAGCAAATCCAACACACATTATTGTCAGATTCATCAAGATTGAAATGAAGGAAAAAATGTTAAGGGCAGCCAGAGAGAAAGATCAGGTTACCCACAAAGCGAAGCCCATCAGACTAACAGCAGATCTCTCGGCAGAACCTCTACAAGCCAGAGGAGAGTGGGGGCCAATATTCAACGTT
>NW_012114921.1:3821660-3822356 GCF_000951035.1 Colobus angolensis palliatus | reverse complement strand
TCAAAATAAAGGGATGGAAGAAGATCTGCCAACCAAATGGAAAGAAAAAAAAAAAAAAAGCAAGGGTTGCAATCCTAGTCAGTGATAAAACAGACTTTAGACCAACAAAGATCAAAAGAGACAAAGAAGGCCATTACATAATGGTAAAGGGATCAATTCAACAAGAAGAGCTAACTATCTTAAATATATGTTCACCCAATACAGTAGCACCCAGATGCATAAAGCAAGTCCTTGGAGACCTGAAAAGAGACTTAGACTCCCACACAATAATAATGGGAGACTTTAACACCCCACTGTCAATATTAGACAGACCAACGAGACAGAACATTAACAAGGATATCCAGGACTTGAACTCAGCTCTGCACCAAGCAGACCTAATAGACATCTGCAGAACTCTTCAACCCAAATCAACATAATTTACACTCTTCTCAGTACCACATCACACCTATTCCAAAATTGACCACATAGTTGGAAGTAAAGCACTCCACAGCAAATGTAAAAGAACAGAAATTATAACAAACTGTCTCTCAGACCACAGTGCAATCAAATTAGAACTCAGGATTCAGAAACTCACTCAAAACTGCACAACTACATGGAAATGGAACAACCTGCTCCTGAATGACTACTGGGTAAATAATGAAATGAAGGCAGAAATAAAGATGTTCTTTGAAACCAATGAGAACAAAGACACAATGT
>NW_012114921.1:3819958-3821405 GCF_000951035.1 Colobus angolensis palliatus | reverse complement strand
TAAATGCCCACAAGAGAAAGCAGGAAAGATCTAAAATTGACACTCTAACATCACAATTAAAAGAACTAGAGAAGTAAGAGCAAACAAATTCAAAAGCTAGCAGAAGGCAAGAAATAACTAAGATCAGAGCAGAACTGAGGGAGATAGAGACATCAGAAACCCTTCAAAAAATCAATGAATCCAGAAGCTGGTGTTTTGAAAAGATCAACGGAATTAATAGCCTGTTAGCAAGACTAATAAAGAAGAAAAGAGAAGAATCAAATAGATGCAATAAATAAAAAATGATAAAGGGGATATCACCACTGACCCCCACAGAAATACAAACTACCATCAGAGAATACTATCAACACCTCTATGCAAATAAACTAGAAAATCTAGAAGAAATGGATAAATTCCCGGACATATACACCCTCCCAAGACTAAACCAGGAAGAAGTTGAATCTCTGAACAAACCAATAACAGGCTCTGAAATTGAGGCAATAATTAATAGCTTACCAACCAAAAAAAGTCCAGGACCAGACAGATTCACAGCCCAATTCTACCAGAGGTGCAAAAAGGAACTGGTACCATTCCTTCTGAAAGTATTCCAATCAACACAAAAAGAGGGAATCCTCCCTAACTCATTTTATGACGCCAGCATCATCCCAATACCAAAGTCTGGCAGAGACACAACAGAAAAAGAGAATTTTGGACCAATATCCCTAATGAACATCGAAAATCCTCAATAAAATAGTGGCAAAATGAATCCAACAGCACACCAAAAAAAGCTCATCCACCATTAGGCTGGCTTCATCCCTGGATGCAAGGCTGGTTCAACATATGCAAATCAATAAACATATTCCATCACATAAACAGAACCAACAACAAAAGCCACATGATTATCTCAATAGATGCAGAAAAGGCCTTTGACAAAATTCAACACCCTTCATGCTAAAAATTCTCGACAGAGTGAGACTCCATCTCAAAAAAAAAAAAAAAAAAAAATTCTCAATAAACTAGCTATTGATGGAACATATCTCAAAATATTAAGAGCTATTTCTGACAAACCCACAGCCAATATCATACTGAATGGGCAAAACCTGGAAGCATTCCCTTTGAAAACTGATACAAGACAGGGATGCCCTCTCTCACCACTTCTGTTCAACAAAGTGTTGGAAGTTCTGGCTAAGGCAATCAGGCAAGAGAAAGAAATAAAGGGTATTCAGTTAGGAAAAGAGGAAATCAAATTGTCCCTGTTTGCAGAGGACATATTTAGAAAACTCCATTGTCTCAACCCCAAATCTCCTTAAGTTGATAAGCAACTTTAGCAGAGTCTCAGGATACAAAATCAATGTGCAAAAATCACAAGCATTCCTCTTTGCAGATAACATGATTGAATATTTAGAAAACTCCATTGTCTCAACCCCAAATCTCCTTAAGCTGATAAGAAACTTCAGCAAAGTCTCAG
>NW_012114921.1:3696052-3819358 GCF_000951035.1 Colobus angolensis palliatus | reverse complement strand
CCTGTGACATGATTGTATATTTAGAAAACCTCATTGTCTCAGCCCCAAATCTCCTTAAGTTGATAAGCAACTTTAGCAGAGTCTCAGGATACAAAATCAATGTGCAAAAATCACAAGCATTCCTATATACCAAGAACATACAAACAGAGAGCCAAATTATGAGTGAACTCCCATTCACAATTGCTACAAAGAGAATAAAATACCTAGGAATCCGACTTACAAGGGATGAGAAGGACCTCTTCAAGGAGAACTTCAAATCACTGCTCAATGAAACAAAAGAGGACACAATCAAATGGAAGAACATTCCATGCTCATGGAATAGGAAGAGTCAATATAGTGAAAATGGCCATACTGCCCAAGGTATAGTAGGAACAACCTGCTCAAGGTAATTTATAGATTCAATGCCATCCCCATCAAGCTACCAATGACTTTCTTCACAGAATTGGAAAAAACTACTTTAAAATTCATATGGAACCAAAAATGAGCCCGCATTGCCAAGACAATCCTAAGCAAAAAGAACAGATGGAGGCATCATGCTACCTGACTTCAAACTATACTACAAAGCTACAGTAACCAAAGCAGCATGGTACTGGTACCAAAACAGAGATACAGACCAATGGAACAGAACAGAACCCTCAGAAATAATACCACACATCTACAACCATCTGATCTTTGACAAACCTTATAAAAACAAGAAATGGGGAAAGGATTCCCTATTTAATAAATAGTGCTTGGAAAATTGGCTAGCCATATGTAGAAAGCTGAAACTGGATCCCTTCCTTACATCTTATACAGAAATTAATTCAAGATGGATTAAAGACTTAAATGTTAGACCTAAAGCCATAAAAACCCTAGAAGAAAACCTAGGCAATACCATTCAGGACATAGGCATGGGCAAGAACTTCATGACCAAAACACCAAAAGCAATGGCAACAAAAGCCAAAATAGACAAAGGGGATCTAATTAAACTAAAAAGTTTCTGCACAGCAAAAGAAACTACCATCAGAGTGAACAGGCAACCTACAGAATGGGAGAAAATTTTTGCAATCTACCTATCCGACAAAGGGCTAATATCCAGAATCTACAAAGAACTTAAACAGATTTACAAGAAAAAAACAACCCCATCAAAAAGTGGGCAAAGGACATGAACAGACACTTCTCAAAAGAAGACATCTATGCAGCCAAGAGACACATGAAAAAATGCTCATCATCACTGGTCATCAGAGAAATGCAAATCAAAACCACAATGAGATACCATCTCATGCCAATTAGAATGGCGATCATTAAAAAGTCAGGAAAAAACAGATGCTAGAGAGGATGTGGAGAAATAGGAATGATTTTACACTGTCATTGGGAATGTAAACTAGTTCAACCATTGTGGAAGACAGTGTGGTGATTCCTCAAGGATCAATAACTAGAAATACCATTTGAACCAGTGATCCCATTACTGAATATATACCTAAAGGATTATAAATCATGCTACTATAAAGACACATACACATGTATGTTTATTGTGGCACTATTCACAATAGACTTGGAACCAACCCAAATATTCATCAATAATTGACTTGATTAAGAAAATGTGGCACATATACACTATGGAATACTATGCAGCCATAAAAAAGGATGAGTTTATGTCTTTTGCAGGGACTTGGATGAAGCTGGAAACCATCGTTCTGAGCAAACTATCACAAGGACAGAAAACCAAACACTGCATGTTCTCACCCATAGGTGGCAATTGAATGATAAGAACACTTGGACACAGGGTGGGGAACATCACACAGTGGGGCCTATTGTGGGGTTGGGGGCAGGGGGAGGGATATCATTAGGAGAAATACCTAAGGCAAATGATGAGTTAATGGGTGTAGCAAACCAACATGGCACATGTATACCTATGTAACAAACCTGCATGTTGTACACATGTACCCTAGAACTTGAAGTATAATAATAATAAAAAAATTTGTTCTGACCTTGAGGCACCCCTGGAGTCTCTCTGAATCTGCTGTGATTCTGGGAGCTGCCTAATTCATGAATCATTCATTGCTCAATTAAACTCCTTTAAATTAAAAAAAAAAAAACAAAAAACTGAGCAATGCAATGTAGCAGAAGATGGACCTAAGAGATGAAGAGTCAAGGTTCCAATGGGAATTATTAGAGATCTCATCAGCATCAGGGTCTAATAGTAAACTGATGATTTCCTTGAACTAGATAATGAGGAAATTTTAATAAAGGGACCATTCGTTGCAGGTAGTCATGTAGGATGCTATCTACAAAGTGCCAAAATATTTCAATGACCTAGGGTCAGTGTCAGTAGGGCTATTACTACGTCTGAGTCCAAAGGAATGGGGGTAGGAGTTAATTACTAGACCCTATAAGGAGAGGGCCACTTTGAGGGCAACAGTGACCTTGGATTCAGGGACACTGGAGGGAGGGAGCCGGGGAAATAAATATCCTGACTTCGGATTGCTCCTTCCTTCAGGCTTCTGTTGGAGATTCCCATCGGCCAAACCCAACCAGAAGTGAGAGGTTGCGAAAGTCCTGTTGATGGGGCCAGGACAATGCGGGCTCCCTAGACAGTGCAGGGAGAAGGGTTGCAAGTGGATCTGGACGGGCAAAAAGAAAAGATCTGGCACAATTCCTGAATCCAGTCTGCCCCTAGAATAGTCAGTTTACTTGAGCCTGTAAATTTTCTTTTCTTTTTTTTGAGGCAAAGTCTCGCTTTGTCACCCAGGCTGGAGTTCAGTGGTGCGATCTAAGCTCACTTCAGCCTCTGACTTCCAGGTTCAAGTGATTATCCCACCTCAGCCTCCGGAGTAGGTGGGACTACAGGCATGTGCCACCACGCCCGGCTAATTTTCTGTATTTTTAGTAGAGACTGGGTTTCACCATGTTGGCCAGGCTGGTCTCAAACTCCTGACCTTCAAGTGATCCACCTGCCTTGGCCTCCCAGAGTACTGGGATTACAGTGCTGGGATTTGGTCAGCGCACCCAGCTGAATTTTCCCTTTTTGTAAGTCAGTTGGGTTGCATCTTCTGTCATTGGCAGTCAATTGAATCTCCATTGACAGTGGCTTAACTGAGCTTGCTTCTTCTGTTGCATTTTTCAAAAATGTTCTTTAATTGTGGTAAAATATATGTAACATAGAACATGCCATTTTAACTCTTTTTAAGTGTACAATTCGGTGCTATTGATTACATGTACAATACTATGCAACCATTATGGTTATTTATTCTAAAATTATTTAATCACCCCAAACAAAAACTCTGTACCTATTAAGCAAGAACTTCTCATTTTTCCCTCTTCTCAGCCCCTGGCAATCTCTAATATACTGGCAATCTCTAATATACCTTCTGTCTTTATAAATTTACTTATTCAAGATATTTCATGTTAGTGGAATCATACAATATCCAAACATTTTTTCCTGGTTTATTTCACTTAGCATACTATTTTCAAGGTTCATTCATGGTGTAGTATGCATCAGAATTTCATTGCTTTTTGTGACTGAAAAATATTCCATCGTGTGTGCGTGTGTGTGTCTGTCTCACACAATTTGTTTATCCGTTTATCTGTTGATGGATTCGAGTCATTTCCACCTTTTGTCTATCATGAATTGTGCTGCTATGAGCTCTTGCTCTGTATGTTAAATGCCTACACTACAAGAAGACCAGAGGAGTAAAGGAGCTGATGGTAATAAGATGCATAGTGTCTTGTGGAGGGGACTCACAGATGGTGGTCAGAGCTATTGCAATTAAGTGTCAGGGCACACTGCTCACTCGGGGGCCAGTCTCTTGTCAGAAGCACAGTGGGTGAAGGGGAGAAGCCATTGATGTCTGGAGTGTGGAGGCCTACTGACTTAGGCTGTTGTTTTTTAAAATACCAGAAGCCCATAGTAACCTAGTAATTAGGCTGGCACTGTCGCCGACGTTTGTTTAATGGTTGAGTGATCAGAAGTTTTCTTTCATTTTTTTCTTTCTCCTGTCAACTCTAGCTGATTAGAAAGGCATGTGAATCTTTCCTTACACATAATTTTCTAAGTCTGAAGTGAGAAATTGAACTGAACTCAATTATAGCAACTGATCTAATGTACTTAATTGCACACAGGAGCTGGGAATTTGGAGGGTTCCTTGGGGTATGGGGGTGAATAAAGTGGACTTGGAGTTATTGATGTCACCTCTACCTATGAGTATGCACGTGGTCTCCAGGCTACCTCTCTCCCCTGTCCCCAGCACACATTTGTGTGTACACATACAGGACATGCAGATGCTGTAACATCATGTCCTCTGAGGTGGTGGCACTTCCTCTTATGGTTTGGCTTATGGGTTTACAACTGATTTCAAGTACTAATTCAGAAGCGTGCATAAGTTTTTTAAACATATGTTTCCCTGCTGAACAACTGCAGCAAACAAAACTAATGAAAAAAAAGTTATGCAAAGAAGGAAAGTTGACTGGAGGGCAGAGCTTCTCTCCAAAGGAAAAACAGTAAACAGGACAGGTTGGAATCCTGCTGCTTCTCAGCAGAGCAACACAGCAGAATTGTGGGGTCTGTGAAAGGTGGTGTCCTTCAATCAATACAGCCACCTTGGCCCTAGGGAGCTCATCATCCTCACGGTGATGACTGTGCACTGAGCACTGGATCTGTACCAGGTGCTTTGTCCTTGCTTTTCACACCTTAACTTCAGTCTTTAAGACACTCCTGTGCAGTAGATAGTAGTGGTATTCCTGCTTTACAGATGGGGGTGGTGAGGTTCAGAGGGTGCAAAGACTCACGTGAGTAACAGCATGGAGTTGAATCTCTGGTCTGAGCCAAAGCCAGGGGTTGTTGCATTATGTCCCAGCGTCACACCAAATCTCCAGAGTCCAAGGCATAGAAAGGGCCAGGCAAGACAGAAACTGTTATCTGCCCCTCCTTCCTCCTTGACCCTTCCCTGCCTTCTGCTTCCATCTTCAATTTCTGTACTCCTTATCTCCATCCTTCCTTCTGAAATCATCCTTCATTCTTCCTTCCTCCCCATTCTCACCAATCTTTGATCAATACTTGGTTATGTGGTTGTCACTCTGAAAGCAAAAAAGGGGCGCTAAGCAAGAAGACTTTTCTTCAACATAATTGTGGGGTGCAAGGTTGGCAGGAGCCACTGAGATTGAGCCATGACATTGTTTAGGCAATGAGAAGCCTAAACATGAAGGAACTCTTGACCTACACCGGGGGCCTGAGACCAGGTGCCAGTCCTCTGGCCTGGGCTGTAGCTCTGAAATAGGTCAGAGAAATGTCTTTAACTTGCATTGGTGGGTGCTGTCCAAATTCAGGAGCTATGCAGAATTGAGCATCAGATTGTGAGAGAAAGGAATTGAATTGGCTTGGGTAAGAAGGAGGGTAGCTGGCTGGGTGCGGTGGCTCATGCCTGTATTCCCAGTACTTTGGGAGGCCGAGGCGGGTGAATCATGAGATTAGGAGATTGAGACCATCCTGGCCAATATGGTGAAACCCTGTCTCTACTAAAAATACAAAAATTAGCCAGGCATGGTGGCACATGCCTGTAATCCCAGCTACTCAGGAGGCTGAAGCTGAGGTGGGAGAATCACTTGAACCAGGGAGTCGGAGATTGCAGTAAGCCAAGATCGCATCACTGTACTCCAGCCTGGTGACAGAGTGAGACACCATCTGAAGAAAATAAAAAGAAAAAAATAAAAAAAAAGGAGGAGGGGACCCACCATAGGGAACCAGGGCATGAAGCCAGGGCATGAAAGAGCCAGGGAGATGTGAGCAGTGAGGTGCACATCAAAGCCAGTCAGCAGGAGGGCTCTCGGTGATCCCAGGTGTGCTGCCAGTGACCAATTCTGATGTGTCTGGCTCTCCTTGGCAAGAGGTATGGCAGGCCCAAGCCATCTGAAGCCTGGGAAGAGGGTTACCATTATCTGCTCTTTGGCTGGCACCACTATTTTCTACTCTTAGCTTTTGTACATTTCAGACCCACTTTGGTGAGTCTGATCATCAGGTCAGCCAAGGCAAGGACCAACTCTATGATTATCCCATGTTTATACATGACAAAACTGAGAGTTGGAGGATCAAGTATCTAATTCAAGGTTGCAGAACTGGGAAGTGCAAAAGCTGGGATAAACACAGAAATTCTTTCCACTTTCATGCTGCTTGATACCCTGTTTGAAGGCCAGGCAGAGTGGTATTTGGAGACAAGAATAGGAATTGAAGTCAGCTGAATCCTGTTTTGAATCTTGACTTCACAACTTAAAAACTATGTATTTCCACTCTACATGTTTTTCCACTACATAAAACTCTCTTGGTTTGTCTTGTGGTCTGCTTTATACAAGTAAATGCAACAAAATCCACAGAGGGGAAACTGCTCCTTGGTGCTTGAATGTCTGGTCCCTGTTAGTTGCTCTGAGTACACGGAAGGCAGCCTGACAGCATGACTCTCCTGGGAGGGAAGCCTGGCAGAGCCTAATTATGCCCAGAGTACAACTTTCACCTGGTGGGAGCTGGACCTTAAATGATGCGGATGTGTGCTAAAAAGCATTTTCCAAGTGAGAACTTGGATGCTGTAAAAACAAAATGGAATGATTAGGGAGGCGCTGGACCATGGGAGTGTTTTCCTTGAGCTAGTCTTTTAACCTTGCTGTGAAGCTGACCCTTGCTCAGGCACTGACAGCCTTTTTGGAACAGAGGAAACAAGTTAAGTTCTTTTTAATGTATAGTAAATTGAGCTTGTCAACCTTGACAAGGTCCCTTTAAGGAGATGGTCACTAAGAGGACAGCTTGCCTAGAAGACATGCTGCTTGGGAGGCTTTGTAGATAGCATTCTCTCTCATGATTTAGGTGGAAAAAAATCTCACTCTTTTCCTCCCTCTCTTCTTACTTTTCTAATTTATTTATTTATTTATTTATTTATTTTTGAGACAGGTTCTTGCTTTCTCATTCAGTTTGGACTGCAGTGGCATGATCATAGTTCATTGTAACCTCGACCTCCTGGGCTCCAGTGATCCTCCTGCCTCAGCCTCCTGAGTAGGTAGGACTATAGGCACCCACCACTGTGCCCAGCTTAATTTTTTTTTGTGTATGAAGATGGGGTCTTGCTATGCTGTCCAGTGTGGGTTCAAGCAATACTCCTGCCAAAATGCTCAGCCTCCCAAAATGCTGAAATTACAGGTGTAAGCCACCATGCCCAGCCCCTTTCATCCTTCTTTAACAAAGTCTATCATTTATTAGTAATTACAATGGGCCAAAACCCACGCTAAGCACTTTTTACATGTATTCTCTGATGTAATCCTCCTAACAATCCCATGAAAAAGGTTTAATTTTATACTCATTTTACAGCAAAGGAAAGTAAAGATCAAAGACATGCTGTGTCACAGTTGATGGCTTTCAATAGGTGAGTCTGACTTCTACACTTACGTTCTTAATATCTTTGGATAATATTATTTTAACAAGTCAAACTGTTTTCTTTTCCTATGTTTTCTTCCAGGCTTTGCCCATACATGCACATGATTTTTACATAACCGTAACATTAGTTTTTTATAGAAATTATTTTTATTCCTTTAGATTAAGTCTCTAAGGCTGGGCATGGTAGCTCACACCTGTAATCCCAGCACTTTGGGAGGCCAAGGTGGGTAGATTGCTTGAGTTCAGGAGTTTGAGACCAGCTTGGGCAACATGGTGAAACCCTGTCTCTACCAAGAATACAAAAAAAGAAAAAAAAAATAGCTGAGTATGGTGGCATATGCCTGTAGTCCCAGCTACTCCAGAGGCTGAGGTGGGAGGATCACCTGAGCCCAGGAGATCAAGGCTGTAGTGAGCTGAGATTGTACCACTGCACTCCAGCCTGGGTGACAGGACAATACCCTGTCTCAAAACAAAACAACAAAACAGAACAAAACAAAACAAAACAAAACAAACCTAAGTCTCATCAAAGTAATACATATATATTTTACAAGTCAAAGAGTATAAAATGTGTGCCTTAGAAAACACAAATCCCTGTTCTTTGTCTCTTCTAACTGTTGTTCTTGGTATTGATCTCCAAATTGCTAAATAATGTGTTTATATTGTTGTTTTATAATTTATCAGTTTTATATATCAACTTTCTTGAGTGTTAGATGAGAATGAGCTCTCTTCCCCCACTTCCTTTTCACACCGTCAACATGATTATATGATAGTTTAATCCCTAAGTCACAAATATTTCTATTATGACATTATGATCATCCTGCAGAGTCAAGTTGTGCTTCTTTTCTTGTATTAAACTTTTTTCTTAAATATAATTGCCATTTTATTTGCATACTTTAATCTAGCTCTAATTTCTTTAGCATGTTCTAATAACTCTGTCACTTACCTATCAGTAATTTTTCTATAAACTCAAACACATCAATTTCACTTTTTCCCCTGAAGATTATCCCTTTGGATCCATTTGTCTTGTTTCATCTGGAATTGTTTGTTTTCTAGGGTGGCTACACAGCAGGTATATGGGGTCTTCTTCTGACCATCATCCTGGGAAGGCCTTTTGTGGCTCTCGTGTGTTGGTTTCCCCATCTTCTGTAGCCCAAAGCTTTCTATGATATAATTTAATGTTTGATTTAATTTCCTAAGAAAGGGTGTTTGAGTTAATTTTTTGGGGGGTTTTTGATTGTCTGGTTATTCATTTAAAATTACACGATAATTTGAGCATAAATTTCTAGCTTAAAAATGATTTTCTTTCAGAATATTAAAAGCAATTCTCCATTGTCATCCAACTACTGGTTTTCCCATTAAGTCTGAGGCCAATTTGATTCCACATTCTTTGTATGTGATCTTTTATTCACTCTGGCAACATTAAGATATTCTTTTTATTCTTTGAGTTCAGAAATTATATGATGATATGATTCAATATAGGTCTTTTTGCATTCTTTGCACTCAGAACCTGATGGGTTCTTATGATTGGAGGTGTATTTTTAAAAAAATTCTGGATAATTTCTAGTCTTACAGTAATTTACAATGGGAAGATTCTCTAAAGTTTGACCTAGTTATTGAACATGGAAGAAAGGAAATCAATGTTTACTGAACAACTAGTATGTGCCAGACATTGAAACAGAGACTTTACATGTGCTGTTTATTTCATCCTTATAGAAAACCTCCAAAAGCTTTCCACTCTACTTGTTTTTCCACCACACAAAACTCTCTTGATATGTCTTGTGGTCTGCTTTGTACAAATAAATGCAACAGAATTCACAGAGAGGGAACTGCTCATTGGTACTTGAACGTCTGGTCCCTGTTAGTTGCTCTGAGTACACAGAAGGAAGCCTGACAGCATGACTCTCCTCCAAAAGGCTTTCTATAAGGATGAAACACCTGTTGACATCACCACCATATAGGTGAGAACCTTGGGACTCAGAGCAATTAAAAATTTTGTCCATATATACCCAGCTATTAAACACCAGAGTGAGAATTCAATCCAGTCCCCTAAATAAGCAATTCCCTAACTATGTATTTGGGGACCTTAGTGTTTTATATGTTTTTGTAGTCTATTATGTTTAGGAAATGCTAAGATAAATAAATGTCTCAGTTACAGGATTTCTCAGAGCTGTTGATATCCTAATGTGCATTGCGAATCTGTTAGTAAGAGATGGTGTAATGCATCCTTTCCCACAGTAGATGAATGTAATATTGAAGCTACTCCTTGAAGGGTGAGTAGAATTTGAGTATGAGACTTTTGATCTGGTTGCTGGTTGGCTGGCCAAAAGGACAACCAACTGACCATAATACTTTGTTTTTCTCCATTTTGCTCCTCCCTTTCTAACCCACCCAGGTCCATCTTGCTCAATGGGCACCAATCACAGTGCTCCTTTTTTTCCCCCTCAAATTCTTAATTACTCAGCAACCATACTGGCTGTCTTTCATATCAATGTAAGCCCCTTTCTGCCTTGGGAATTTCTAATATGCTGCTCTCTCTTCCTGGACTGCTTTTCACCTCCATCACCTAACTCACACTCGTCTTTCCGAGCTCATCCTAAAGGCAGCTACCTGGGGGAAGACATTCCCAAGCACTCTAATTAGGTCAGATCTCCCTTTGTTATGTTCTCAAGGTATGTTGTACTTTTGTATCATATCAAGCATAACATATATCATTTGCATGTGATGTGCAACACATCAGTTGCAAGCATATACGTATTTTTATTTATTGTCTGTCTTCTTTCTGTAGACTCCAAGCTCCTTTTGGGGAACTATGTCTATTTTTTTTTAATTTTATTTTTATTTTTTTAATTTTTTTGAGATGGAGTCTCGCTCTGTCACCCAGGCTGGAGTGCAGTGGCCAGATCTCAGCTCACTGCAAGCTCTGCCTCCTGGGTTTGTGCCATTCTCCTGCCTCAGCCTCCCGAGTAGCTGGGACTACAGGCGCCCGCCACCTCGCCCGGCTAGTTTTTTGTATTTTTTAGTAGAGACGGGGTTTCACCATGTTAGCCAGGATGGTCTCGATCTCCTGACCTCGTGATCCGCCCGTCTCAGCCTCCCAAAGTGCTGGGATTACAGGCTTGAGCCACCGCGCCTGGCCGTCTATTTTGCTTATTACCATATGCTTAGAACTGAGCATGGTGCCTAATAACTTGCTAGATGCTCAGTAAACATTTGCTAAGTTATTGCATGAATGATCAAATGGATGAATGAAAAAGATGACTTCATTTGTTATCATCATTAATGATAAAGCTAATTAATAAATTTTTCTTAAAACGGTGGCTCTTGTTAGAATTCCAACAATCCAATTCTGCTTCACAGTAGGTCTGCAATGAGACAAGAAAATGATGCAAAAACATAGCCTCAAATGTGATAAATATTCCATGAAACAAAACCCTAATTTTTTTAAAAAAATGTTTCTATTCTGTGCATGAATTATTTTGCCAACAGGTAGCTCAGCATGAAACTGCATTCACCTCAAAAATAGCCATCCTCAAAAGCATATTCAAGCAGTTCTTCATGACTCCTGTAAATCAAGCTCTCATCATGGAGCCATGGGAGCAAATGAATATTCTCTTTCAAAGAGTGAACAAGCAAATGCTTGGAATAAAAAGAAAGAATTATGTTAAATATTTTAAAAGACTCAGTTTTCCAACCTTGGCTGGCTAAGCAGGTACGCCTGACCCAGAGTCCTGGGCCAACGTTTCCATCTTCTGTGAAATTTGTTGACCACTGAGATGGGATATTTTGGTAGCTGTGCCTTTTATTTTACCATAGAGGACTTCTGGGAAGAATAAATAGCACAACATCCCCCCAACATCTAGCACAATGCCTGCCCATACATTATATGCCAGTTCCCTTGCCCTTTCTGTTCTTCATCTGGCTTGTTCTGACCTTAATTTATTGATTGATTAATTAGCTCTTCCCGTGGGCATCTCCACTCTAGACAGTGGACACTTTAAGTGTGGTGATAATGTCTTATTCATCCCTGCATCCCTAGTCTTTCTACAATGGCTGGTACACATGGGACACTAAACAAATGTTAGTTAATGAAGGAATTAATGATTTCATCCACAGTCTGCAAAGTGAGTTGTGGGACCTTTTATGATCTCTGTTACACAGTGGAAGAAATGGAAGCTCAGACAGTTCATGTGACTTACTTGCCTGAGGATCCAACTGATGACCCACAATCTGTACAAACCCTCAGTTAAGGCTGGCATTCAAAGCCTTTACAATGGTCTGAATGTTAGTGTCCCCCCCAACATTCTTCTAGGGTGATAGTACTAAGAGGTCTGGCCTTTGATAGGTAATTAGATCGTGAGGATGGAGCCCACACAAATGAGATTAGTGCCCTTATAAAAGAGGCCTCTGAAAGCTGCCTTGCCTTTTCTATCATATGAGGACACAGTAAGAAGGTGCCATTTATGACCTAGTAAACCAACTCTCAATAGACAGCAATGTTGCTGGTACCTTGATCTTGGACTTCTTAGCCTCCAGAGCTGTGAGAAATAAATTTCTGTTGTTTATAAGCCATCCAGTGTAAGGTTTTTTTTTTTTTTTTTTTTTTTTACAGCAGCCTGAAGGAACTAAGAGAGCCCTGCATGACCTGGTCACTGCCTACTATTCTAGGATTTTCTCTTGCAACTTCTCACCTCATTGGTTATTCTCTAGTAATGCAGAATAGCATGTGGCTCTACCCATGTTCCGACTGACTGAATAAATATTGAAAGAATGCTTTTTTGTGTATGTCTGGGCCTTTGTTCATTTTGCTCCCTCAGTCTGGCAGGTCCTTATTTTCATTTCTTTGTTGAGGTATCTCCTCCTCCTGGAAGCCTTCCATGGATAGCACTTCCCTGCTCTGAGATGAATGTCCCCCACTCCACATACTTAGAGGTTCCTGTGCTTAGCATAGCACTTGCAACATTGTATGCTGGTTGCTTTCTGGCTTACCTCCCCACCTGGAGTGTGAGCTCTTCCAGGGTAGGGGCCAGGGCCACTTGAGGTTAACACAAGACATGTTATAGACTAGAGCTCAAATGTTTATAAAGAACAACCAGGAATGCACTTGCAGTCCAGTGATCTTTCACAGACACCACGTTGCTTCATAGATCACATAATGTGAGCATCAGGAGAAAAAAAAATAGATCAAATGGCAACACAAACCCAAATTGGCAGCCATCCTCAAGATGCTGAGAGGCCACCCATCTGCTCTCCTCACATGCTAAATCCACACTTGTGCCCTCCATGCTGAGAGAGCCGGCAGCAGCTGGCCCCCTGCTGCGAATGCGGAGAGGAACGATCTATTACAAAGGGCTCTCTCTAAATCAATCTTTGAATCAGCCCTGGCCTCTAGGAGCATAGGCAGCTTGCGGGCGCTGTCCTCTCCCCACTGCTGCTGCCTCTGCATTCCAGCTGCATTTGGCCAAAGCCTCACCAGGGCTTGAGGAAGATGCCTGATATTCATTTCCAGGAGCAATTTTGGAAAATCAGATATTAGAACATTTGATTCTCTTCAAAACAGATGGGTGTACTGCTGGTATGTCCCAAGGCTGCAGACCCCATGGCTGGCTGGCATCTGGGTGATATACATGATGCTGGGCAAAGGTTTCTTGCCAATGAGGTCTTTTATGAAACTAGTTTCCATGGCTGATGCATCTGCTTACTTAATGATGTCTCTGGCAGCCACATCTGGGAACATCTCTTATTTGGGAATCACTTCCCATATTCTTTTTGTTTTTTAGACATGGGTTTCACTCTGTTGCTCAGGCTGGAGTCTCGTGGCACAATCTTGGCTCACTGCAACCTCCACCTCCTGGGTTCAGGTGATCCTCCCACCTAAGCCTCCTGAGTAGCTAGCACTACAAGTGTGTGTCAGCACAGCCAGATAATTTTTTCTTTTTTTTTTTTTTTCTGTAGAGATGGGGTTTTGCCATGCTGCCCAGGATGGTCTTGAACTCCTGGACTCAAGTGATCCTCCCAACTCGGCTTCCCAAAGTGCTGGGATTACAGGCATGAGCCACTGCACCTGGCCTCCATATTCTTATTCTCAGAGTTGGAGCTTGCAAGTTGAAACTGGGATATAGTCCTCTGTAGTATATTAGCCTGAAGTTGGAGGTGGAAGTCAGTCCTGATGACTCAACATGGATCTTTTCTAGAGGTCATATCTGCTCTGCTTAGAGCCCAGGCTGAAGATGTTGGCCTTCTGCACCCCTGAGTTATACACATAGCATATACATATAACTCCCTCTGGTCAGTGCTGTTTGAAATAATCAAGAGTAGTGAATTCACAGGCTTGTGGATGACCCATGAGCCATTCTGATGCCAAGCTGGGCCAGTACTATTTACTCTCTTGAGAATGTGAACTGAAGAGCCCCCAGGGAATGAGGTTGTGATGACACGAGCTGAAGCCAAGCGTTCAGATGGAAAGATGAGAGAGGTGTGGACAGCAACACACAAACAGAAGTTAGGCAGACACAAAACAATAAGTGAGCAGAAGCGGTGGTGTAAATACATGTGGGCGGGCTCTGTGGGAAGGGAAGATGGGAGCAGATGTGTGGAGAAAGGAGGCATCATAATGAGAGAGACTATAGAGCCCTGCAGGCATTCAGGCTGCACTCCAGTTCTCATGCCCACTGCAGGTAACTTGAAGGGATGTCTGTTCCTTGAACCACAGAAGTTCCATTTATGCGTTTGCTCATTAAACAGGGTTCAGCTAAACCCTGGGCTAATTGCTGCAGGGGGAAGGGACTGGGATGATTGGTGGAAAGCCGTTGTCTTAAGGAGCTCATGGTCCTGTGGGAGAGAGAAAAGAGTAACCCAAGAAGGACATAGCTCAGCAATGGGTGATAAAACACATAAATACAAAAGGTAAAATGGAAACGAGGAAGGAGCACCTGAGTCTGTCACAAGACGTCAAGGCAAGTTTTCCAGCCAGGTTGAGGTGGGGTGGGTACAAATCCTAGGTAGCTGAAATAGATGGATTAAAAGTCTGAGAGAGAGCAGGGCATAACTGGAGCTCTAAAGACGCTGGGAACTGCTGCAACATAAAAGGAATATTCATGCAGAGGAGAAAGTGTAAAAACAGACATCATGACAAGAATGTTCAATAGTCAAGCATTGGTGAGTTAGCCTTCAGAAGCAACAATTATAAAATGATGGAGATGAAAAGAACGTTGGAGATCATCTAGTTTAATTATTCTACCAGAGGGGAAACTGAGGCCCAGAGAAGGGGCATCGCCTTCATGCTTCCATGAGGCTTTCTGGAATTTCCCAAGGATACCGGGGCAGGACAAGGACTAGATGCAGGACTTGTGAGTACTGGCTCCAGCCTCTGACTAAAGGACAGGTGATTGGAGCGACTTGACAGCTTTTCCATTTCAGCCTGATGCTTGATGGGGGGGAGGAGAATCCAACTAACTGCTCCTGAACAAAAGCACTGAGAACCCAGAGCAGCGAACAGTGAAAGAGCACATATTTACTTTATGAATAAAAGAATAAATGAGAATGCTTGCCTTCAATGCATACTGCTAACCTGGAATGCTTTCTTTGTCTTCTCCAAATCCTGTTTTCCCTTCAATATTTGGTTTAACTCCCTCCTCCTCCGGGAAGCCTTCTGTGACCACCCGGAACCCGCAGTTTGGAGGCTTTCTCTCTCCTATGGCCCCTCAGGGTTTACCTCACAGGGAACTCACATGCCTTGTCTGTTGTTGTGAGTTTCCTGCTTGTCTATGGAGTTCTTTCTTCAACTGGAAGTTCCTGCTCTGTGGAGGGGCTACCTTTGATACTTTATATCCTACAGCACAGTTCAATGCCTGGTACAAGGAAATACTGATGGATTCTGTTAAGTTTTGCAAAATGATTTTTTTCTGCCTCTCCTCTCATCCTTCCAAAGCTAATTGGACTTAGTATTATTGTCTAGTTTCTATTATTGCCTGCCAGAGTTTCCTCATTTTTTTCATAACACTGAATGCTGATTTTCACATCCTTTTATGTTCATAGTGGGCTTCATAGTTGACAAATATACTCATATATGTGGAGACCAAAGGTTAGGAAAGTTAAATGACCCTCTAGGTTTTGGAGGTGATGCTGGTCAAAGTGATAAATGAGTTCAAAGTCACAGTTACATGAACTGAGGGCTGGCAGGAGGTTAAGGAGAACTGCTGATTTAGAAATCTTCAGGTAGTGAGAGTGTTGGAAAAGCACAGGCTATTAGGACCACCTCCTTGTGCATCTCAGAGTCCCCATATATAACGTGACTGATGTAGACAAGATTAGGAATCTTTCACCTCTGGCTGTCTATAATGCAATACTTGCTTTGTGGGTTTTACACTCATGGTCCTATTTACTAAACCCATATATTTGACCTACCTGGGTGTTTATTGTGTTTTGACAGGTAATGAGACGCTTATTCTCATTCTCTTTTACTTTTCTCTTTTTCTTACATCATTCTTATCTTAATTTATTGCATATTCAACCTCTGGCCCAATCACATTAATTGCATGCCCAGTATATGTCAAAGGACATTACTAGGCTGGACGTTTTTTATTTGCCTCCCAGATCCACTTTCACTTTTCTCCACCCTGCCTGTACTCATGGAGGCTGCCCCTCTGTAGACTACAGCAGTGGGCCCTCTCAACCTGTGGTGTCTGATGGGCCTTGACTTGGCCAGTGGGAGGCAATGACAGGACGGTGAAGGGTAGGGGGAGCCTTTAGGAAGGGCTCAGCTCTTGTCAGGGGCCCTCTCCACATAGGCACATTTTCTGGATTCCCATAACTGTTCCTTTAGGCTTAGGGTTGGAAAGAGCTCTCTGATCTTGCTAGTCATATGATTCATATCCTCCCTTGTAGTTTTCTTAAACCTGTCCAAATCTTTGCACATATTGCCTTTCTTAAATTCACCACAATTACCCAGTTTGAGTGTGCCATCTGTTTCTTCCCGGGACCTTGACTGATAGTCACCACAAAAATACAAAAAAGGAATGATTCCACTTATATTATGTACCTAGAAGAGTCAAATTCATAAAGACATAAGGTAGAATGGTGTTTACCAGGGACTGGAGGAAGGGAAAATGGCGGGGGGGGTTCTTGTTTAATGAGTACAGAGTTTCAGTTTGGGATGATGAAAAAGTTCTGGAGATGGTTAGTGGTGATGATTGCACAAAAATGTAAATGTATTTACTGTCACTGAACTGTACATTTAAAAATTGTTAAAGTGGGAAATTTTATGTTATATATATTTTATCACAATGAAAACAATAAATAAATAAAGGAAAAATAGATGTCAATTGTTTATTAATGCCTTATAGGCTAGAGCCAAAACAGTATCTTTTTTCATTTTCCATATTCCAGTGGAGGGACCACGTTAGGTCAGCCCAACCATTTACCAGAATGTTTTATTCCTGCCAAACTATTCATCATGTTCAGAATGCTACTTAATTTATTTGGGTAAATAGATGTGCATCTATCTTGGTCTGGAAAAAAAATAGGTCTGGTATACAATGCTGATAGATAGTATCCTCTAGTCTTGTCCTTACTTCAAAGCCTAGCTCATCTTCTCATATTCTGTGAGGATTTCCAAAATTGCTACAACCTGTTTTGTCATTCTTCTTCCCGTCTCTGAACTCCAACAGTACTGTGAACTTCCTGTCTCTGAACTCCAGTAGTACTCTGTAGAAGTTAGTCCATTATTTTACTTCTGGTTCTAATCTCAGACAGTTGTCTCCCAAATATTCAGAGTTTCTTGAGGACAAGGATCACAGCCTCATTGCTATGTACCTTATTACAATATACACTATATTATATGATATTATAATTATATTGTATTATTGCTATAGTTGCCCCATTTACCTAGATTGATGTTGAATGGTCTTCAACACATGCTTGGTGATTGATTACAATCTTACATAAATGATATTGTGCAATTTACATAATAAAATATACTGCAAAATAGAATGCTTCTCTCTGACTCTGATTTCTATTTCTAGGAAGACTAATTTTCTCAAACTTACACACAGCCCAGACTCTTGACAGCAATCTGGCATCCAGGAACCACAGGGTGGTTTGGTGGTTTGGGTGTTTTTTTTTTTTTTTCCCCTTCAGTTTCTCATGCCCTCTAAGCCAGAATTTTTAAGAAAACACTTAAAATCTTTAAGACAGCGTGAGCTCCACTCCAGGAACTGTGAAAGTGGGCAACAGCAGACCTTCCATTTCACCAAAGAATAGACATTTGTTCTGCTGGAATTGTTCTTAGACTACTTGCTGTTGCATCCTCCTTTGCTTTTCTCTCTTTCTGAGTAGCAAATTGTATGACTTATTTATATCATGATCCTTGTGTCATTTTAAGAGTGGTTTTTTCCATGGAAGAAGGAATTTGTTTCTATTCAGAATATAAAAACTGCTAGTAATTTCCAGTTCCATATATAAGCATTGCTCAAATTACCTGATATGTTAGAGACTCAGGGAGGTGAGCCGTAGTAGCCCTAAGGCTTTCTTTTGTCCTGTTCTCTGAATTGAATACTGGAACAGAATAGTGGGATACTGAAATTGGAATATGACAATAAATTAGAATATTAGTGTGTTCAAGTCCTTAGCTCTTTTATCTGTTATGATCTGTGTTTATTTTATTCAGTTCTGGGATACATGTGCTGAACATACGGGTTTGTTACATAGGTATGCACTTGCCATGGTGGTCTGCTGTACCTATCAATCCATCATCCAGGTTTTAAGCCCTGCATGCATTAGGTTTTTGTCCTAATGCTATCCCTCCCCTTTCCCCCGATCCCCTGACAGGCCCCAGTATGTGATGTTCCCCTCCCTGTGTTCACATGTTCTCATTGTTCGACTCCCACTATGAGTGAGAACATGTGGTGTTTGGTTTCCTGTTCCTCTGTTAGTTTGCTGAGGATGATGGTTTCCAGCTTCATCCATGTCCCTGCAAAGGACATGAACTCATTATTTTTTATGGCTGCATAGTATTCCATGGTGTATATGTGCCACAGTTTCTTTATCTATTCTATCATTGATGGGCATTTGGGTTGGTTCCAAGTCTTTGCTATTGTAAATAGTGCTGCAGTAAGCGTACGTGTGCATGTGTCTTTATAGTAGAATGATTTATAATCCTTTGGGTGTACACCCAGTAATGGGACTGCTGGGTCAAATGGTATTTCTGGTTCTAGATCCTTGAGGAATTACCACACTGTCTTCCACAATGGTTGAACTACTTTACACTACCAAGATGATCTGTATTTCTTATTGATTTGTATAAACTATTTCTATATTAAAGGTAGCCTGCCATATTTTGTATTTATCACATTTTAAATTAGGTTATTGTCTGTCTCTTAATTTTATTGTGGCACTTATGTAAACGTTTCACTTTTATGTAGTTCTTATGAATTAGTACTTGTTCTGGTTGAGTGTCTCATTCCATTGAATTGTCTATTTTTATGTTAGTACTGCATTTGATGCTAATGAGCTAAGTGACTTTTCATACCTTTTTTTGTGAAAATATAATTGGTGAAACAATTCATGAAAAGCAATTTTCCAGTAGATTTCAAGAGCCTGAAAAAACATGTTCATATCCTTTGATCCAACAATTCCCCATCTAGGAATCCATACTAAAGATAGAATGTAAAAGAGTGTATGCAGTATGATCTCAACAATGTGAATAATCTATAAAGAAAGGCTAGAAGAAAATTAAGAGTGGTTACCTCTGGGTAGCAAAATTATGAGTGATTCCTTACTCTGCATATTTTTGAAAAAAATTATTATGATAAGAACATTTAATATTAAATCTACACTCGACATGTTTTCTTTCATGAGTTTTACAGTTTCATGTCTTAGGTTTAAATCTTCAATTCATTCTGAGTTGATTTTTGTTTAAGGTGTAATAAATTATCCAATAAAGATAATAGTCCAACTTCATCCTTCCTGCATGTGGATATCCAATTTTCCAAGCACCATGTATTGAAAAGACTATACTTTCCCCATTGCATATTCTTGTCACCCTTGTTGAAGATTAGTTGACCATAAATGTGATATTTCTGGCTTCTCTATTCTGTTCCATTGAGCTATATGTCTGTTTTCATGTCAGTGCCATACTGTCTTAGTTACTGTAGCTTTGTAATATATATTCAAATCGGGAAGTACGGTGCTTGTAGTTTTCATTGTATAAATCCTTCAGTTTCTTAGTTTGGTTTATTTCATTCCTTCTGATGCTATTGTAAATAGGATTGTTTTCATAATTCCCTTTTTGGTTAGCTTTTTGGTAGTGTATTGAAATGCAACTGATTTATGTACATTGATTTTGTATGCTGCAACTTTACTAGATTTGTTTATTGGTTCTAACCATTTTTGTGGAGTCTTTAGGGTTTTCTATATTTAAAATCCGGTCATCAGCGAACAGGGACCATTTTACTTCTTATTTTCCATTTTAGACACTTTTCTTTTCCTTGCCTAATTGTTCTGGCTAGGATTTCCAGTCCCATGTTCAGTAGAAGTGGAAAGAGCAGGCATCTGTGCGATCACCCTTCTAGTCCATTCTACACACAGTAGCCAGGGTTATCTTTTCAAATTGCCAATGAGTTCATGTCGTCCATCTGATTATAACCTCCGGTGGTTTCCCAGTTCTCTTAGAACAAGATCAAAACCCTCCACATGGGTTGTGTGCCCTGAAGCACCTGCCCCTAACCCCCACTCTCCTCTATCCTCCCCAGAAACCCCTCTTTATGCCTTTCTGGTCTCTGACCCCACTTTCAGTTCCTTGACAGTGTCATGCTTTTCCTTCAACAGGGCTTTTTGGTACATGCCACAGTGCTTAATGCTGCCATCCACACACTCTGCAAAGCCCCTCCCAATCCCTTCTCCTGCTAGCTCAAGCATCACTTCCTCAGGGAGTCTTTGCCGACACCCGCTCTAAGGTGGCCAGGTTCATTGTCATGTTCTCTCAGTAAACCACGCCCCTTTCCTTTAGACCACTCATCCTAATTTGAAGTATTTGTATATTTACTTGATGAAATACAACTTTTCTCCCTAAGAGCGTCATGATAACAGGAGCCATATATTTCATTATTCATGATTATATTCCCAGTATCTGCCACAGAGCTCGGTAGTTGCTTATTAAATGTCTTTTAAATTAATTGCTGAGTAAGATATAACTTCCTCTCTGCAATCTTCCAGACTGTGCTGTGTGGAGTCAGTAACTAACTCCTGTCTTTACGTTCATCTGGCACTTCATATCCAAATATCACTTTCCCCATCTGTAAAATGGGGCTAACCACATGTCACAGTGTTGAATAGAAAGTGAACTATGATGATGGACATGCTCATGGCAATGGCTGTCATTCAGGTCATTCAGTGGGTGCTCAAAAAAGAGCTTGTTTTCTTTACAATCGTACTTAATTCTTTTAAGCATGAGCACTCTAAAGGAAACAGGCCTCACCTCACTCATTTCATTAGCCCTCGTAGAGCCTTGCACACAGCAAGTGAGCCCCCAAGAGTGCTCCATGTCTGAATGATGGAACTGAGACATTAGTTGATATTCTCCCTGGCTGTCTTTTCTAAGACTAAATCCTTAATTGCCTCATCTTCCTGTGAAGCATCTTTTCTGATCACACCTCTTGGCACTCCCTGGTTAATTCATTTTTGATCGACTGGCTTGCTCTACAGTTAAATTCCGGTGCACTGCAGCCTCTAGAGTTCTCCTCAGCACTGGAAGGCAGTCTGGCTCATTCGAACAAATTGCTTAAGATGTTAAATTAGATTTAGTCGTACTTAGGAAGAAGAATTTAAAAAAAGGAAGAATATCAATTGTCCTCATATCTACAATCTTCCCAAACTGTCTTATTTTATTACTGACAGCTCCCAAGGCATGTTTTGCACTGTGACTGTGACTTGTCCTGAGTAGGAGATTTTAAGTAATTTTTACTGTCATCAGCCAAATCACTGAGAAGGTACTAGATGTTTGGCACCGTGCTCACAGCATAGTAGAACTATTCCTGACCTCAAGATACATACACCGTGGTTGGGGTAGTCCATTAATTGACTGTTAACATTATTACTTTGCCTACTCATCCTTTTCCCTTTCACCTACCCCTATCCACTGTGCATCTAATGAAACCCTATTTATTCTCTAAAACCCAGCCCAGATATCCTCTCTTCCCAGAAATGTCTCTATTATTTCACAAAAAATTAACGACTCCTTCAATTGGATTAAATCTGTATCTTGAACATACTTCTATTTTTATACTCAACAGTCTGTGTTATTTTGTTAAATATTTCACTCCCTTTTGGGAGTGTAAGATTCTTTAAGGTAGGGGAATAATTAATCTTCTGCACTTAATATGGTGACTAGAATACAGTACATGCTCAATAAATGCTTGTTGAACTGAGTTGACAGTTTATTTGACTAAAACATCATTTATTGTACATCTACTGTGTGTTAGGCACTATGGACACAGATATGAATAGTATCTATACCCTGCCTTCAGGAGCTTGTGTTGTGTGGGTTTTTTTTTTTTTGGGGGGGGGGGAATGACAGATACATAGAGAAAACATGAACAAAGTGTCATAAATGGAATCACAGAGGTGTATGTGAAGTGCTATGGAAGCCCAGAGGGGAGTGGCTAACACATAAACAGGAAATAGACACATAACAGTAAGGCTGCGAGTAAATACTTAGAAATGCACCACTAATAATTTAGATGAGGCACAAATTGGTGTGACTGGGATGATCAAGGCAAGGTTTGGCCTAATTCTTTGATATTCTGGGTATAATTTGACTTACATAAGCAGAAGTTCCTTTTATCACAATCATGTCAATGTTGCAAATTAAAATATATGATATTTGTCCACACTAAAGAGGATGAGTCTAGGTGTAAGAGTGTTTCAAGCCTGGGGGAGCTGACAGCTGGATGGTTCTGGGCCAATTTAGCAACATGAGAGTACTATCAGGGCTTGCCTCTGAAACTGTTGGTTGTGGTTTACAGCTTGAACATTAAAGAATACATAACTAAATAAAAAGGAAAGAGTTCATTCTGGAATTAAACTCTGAATGATAGAACCTGGTTTTGCTGGTTCCCCCAACAGGATGAGGCATGCACCCTGCTAGGAACCAGGCAGGGCAACTTTCCTTCATCCAGGAGTGGCTGCCGTGCTAACAGGAACAAGAATGAGCATGGCTCAGGCTTCTGGCCTCCTGCTGGAGAGCTGGTGCGTTTGCATTGTACAGCAAGTAGGGGCTAGTACCCTGTCCTTGATTCAGGAGAGGATGCTCAGTAGGAATTTGCCACTGCAACCATAATGAATGGTCTTCATGGGCTTGGTCAGTGGGGGTCAGGTGGCCCTGGGAGGTTCTGAGCACTGTGTGCAGGCCAGGATGCAGAGAGACACACCCCAGCCAAACATATACATGCATGGATGCTCCTCTTCTGTAAAATGATGGTGTTGGCAAGTGCTGAAGCAGCATCACATAGTAGAAATATCAAAAATGGAAAATAAGGAGGTGCAGCCCTGAGTCCAACTACAACCTGATAATGTGGGCAGAACCATCCGTGAGTTTTAAATACTCCTCAGGCACCTGTTGCTTAAGGTCTGCAATAGAGGAAGGGATAGAAGCCCATTCATTGTGAAACCACTCTCCTCTAACCTGTGCCACCTTTGCGTCACTCCTGACTTTACAAGGGTATATAGACTTTTTGGTAGGGGAAAGTGTTTGGGGAAGATGGCCCAATCCTTTTCCTCCAAGACCTACTTCAGAGCCACTTAATCCTCTAAGCCTTCTGCGTTTCCCTTCTTTTGTTCTCCCTCTGGCTCTTGGGAGGGGAAACCCTGTGTCCACCTTCCCCTGCAAGCTGCAGCTGGGGGCATTGGCAATCAGAAAGAGGAGCCATGGCAGGGAAGACAGTGGTAGCTTCGGTCCAGTTCCTTTTATTACCCCTTTCCTTGAAAGGCCCACCTTGTTTCCAGAGCCCTGATTGTATGTGCCTGCACGGGTCATTTCAGGGCTCTTCTCTGGAGGGCGGAAGAGGCCTTGGGCTCACCCAGAGGCTGGGCTGTGCTGCCAACGGGATTGATGTCGAGGCAGAGTGTGGGAGGAAAACTGCAGGGCACAAAAGAGCAGCAGCTGGCTTGTCTTCCATGAAGCATTTGCTGAGCATTTGGTAGAGATCAAACGACTTTTTAATCCTCATAACCTTCCCCAAAAGATAGTATTAGCATTATCTTACAGATATGAAAATGGAGCGGTCAAGAAGTGAACTTAGTTGCTGGGTTTACACCTTTACTGGGATCAGTTTGCTTGATTGCTTTAAGGAAGATACCAAAAATAGCTCTTTGTGCATGAACCCACGTGTTATGCATGGCCTGAAATGGAGCCAGAAGCTGGCAGAAATAAAGGTGGCTGCAGGGAGTAGGCATTCTGGCTTTTTGTTTCTCTTTCGTGGAGATTTCCATGCTCTCAGCTTGCCTGCTCCAGTCTTCCCTTGAGCTGACTGGCCAGCTCTCCCTACTTCCCTAATCCATACCCAAAGGGGCAAGTGAGAATGGTTTGCTCATCTTCACTTCCCCAGGAAGGCAGAGCTCAGCTGCTAGGATACCTCACTGGGCCTTGAAAACAGTGATGTCTACATTTGCAAAAAAAATTGTTTTATTATGATCCATTGTAAAAAAACACATTTTACATTATAACTAGCTGCACATATACAAACATGTCATAAGGTAAAGCTGTAATTCACACACATAGCAGACACAAACACACAGATATACAATCACACACACCCACATATATAAACACGTTTTAGAAACATATATAACTGAAAAACGTTTTATGAAACAGTGTTACATTCAAAGTACTCTGATATTTTCCATTCTTTTCTATCCAATTAGAAGTACTGCTCATTATCCACCAAAGTGATTTCACAACCCACTAATGAGTTGAAACCCTTGCATGGAAGAACGCCGATCTCCCTGTTGGAAGGGCCTCGGGGCTCAGTCCTTGGCCCTCTCCCGCTCTTTCTCTCACTCCCTTTTGATGATCTCATCCAGTTTTATGATTTAAATACCATATATGCTGATGATTCCCAAATTTACACCTCAAGCCAGGGCCTCCTCCCGCATCTCCATACTCACATATCCAACGGCCCGTTCTTAAAGTCCAGTGGCAGCTCCAACTAGATCCTGACACTCACCCCCACACCTATGCTTCCTTCAGCCCACCTCAGCAAATGGCACTTCCATTCCTCCAGATGTTCAGGCTAAAGCACTTGGAGATCTCCCTGACCCCATAGCATATCCAATCCACCTTCAGATACTCTTGGCTTCAAACTACATCTAGAAATCAACAACTGTTCACCAACTCCACCACCTCCATTCTGCTTCAAGCACCATTATCTCTCTCTCAGGTCAGTCTAACAGCCTCTTAGCCAATCCCCTTGCTTTCACCTCTTCTACAGACCTTTAAACATATGTCAGATCATGTTGCTCCTCTGCTCAAAACTGTTCAGGAAATCCTCATCTTATGCAGAGTGGAACTCAGTCTTCCCCACGGCCGTCGTGGACCTCCGCCATTGGGTTCCTGTGACTCTCTGGCCTTGTCCTTTGTTGCTTTCCACATCCCCCATGCACTCCACCCAGCGGCTCCTCACTCACACCAGCCCACACCTGCCTCTCGCTATTTGCTCTTACTATCTCCACTGCCTGAATCGCTCCTCTAATTATCCACATGGATCACAATATTAGTCAGCTTCTCCAGAGGAACAAAACCAACAGGATGTATGAATAGAGAGAAGGAGATGTTTGCTAAGGAATTGGCTCATGCAATTATGAAGACTGACAAGTCCCAATATGCAGTCAGCAAAGCTGGAGATGCAGAAGAGCTGATATTTCAGTTCAGCTCTGAAGGCAGGGAAAACTGATGCCCCAGCTCAAAGGCAGTCAGGCAGGAGGAAGTTTCTGTCACTGGGGGAGGCTCAGCCCTTGTGTTCCATTCAGGCCTTCAACTGATTGGATGTGGCTCACCTACTTTAGAGAGGGCAATCTGCTTTACTCAGCCTACTGACTCAAATGTTAACGCATCTAAAAACACCCTCACAGAAATATCCAGAATAATGTTTGACCAAATATCTGGGTACCCTATAGTCCAGTCAAGTTGACACACAAAATTATCACGCTCACTTCGTCATCTCCTTTAGGTTTCTGCTCAAATGTTGCTTTATGAGACAGGCTTTCTCTGGCCATTTAGATATAATGGTATCCTTCTTCCCTCCCATGAGTCTTTAAATCCCTTACCCTGCTTTCGCTTTTTCCAAAGTACTTATAATCAGTGTGTTATAAATGTATTATTATTTTTATTTATTGCAATCTACTCAAGACTATAAACTCCAAGAGGGAAGAGACTCTGTTCTGTTTGCAGCTATATTTCCAGTATATAGAAAAAGACACATCATTACATGCTGGGCATATAATAATCACTCAAATAATATTTATTGTATGAATGAATGACTCTCTAGCTGGACAATAAGCAAGTGGTTCTTGGGTTAGATACTTGCCCTGATCCAGCCAGTGGCTACCTCTTGTAAAAAATAGCTGTCTTTGTTCCCTGAACTGGGTCAGTCCCTGGTGGGACTGAGTCAGCCAGGAGGGGCCCCTGAGCATAGTAAGTCCATATTCACTGCATTGCATGTATAATAAACCACATCTTTTATTTCCTTGGCATGGACTGTCACTGCTTTTGTGTTCTTTGTAAAGTCCCATGAAAAACGAAGTTACGAGAGCCACAAGAAACTTGAAGATGGTAGGTACATCAGAGAAGGGAGAGACTGAATCCAGCTAGTGGAACAGAGTCTCCTTGTCCAGAAGGTGTATCTTAGCTGAGCCCTGATAGAAGGATTCGGGACTGGGGTGGGTCTGAGCAGAAAAGGCATGTCAGGCCAAAGAATAAATACAAGCATAGAGAAAGGAGTGGGGACGTGCACCTGTAGGTGAAAAACAGTGAGTAGTGCTGCTTAATGGAGCATTTTGTAAGTACCAATTAAAGATAAATCATGAGTGTAAGATCAACAGGAAAATTCAGGCGAGATATAATTCAAGTCCCCAAGTTTTATTTTCCGATGAGGTAGTTTGATGGCCTGGATTACCCAGATCCTTGCCTCTCTTCCCCATTTTGGTAAGCTCTGCATCAAGGCAGGAAAAAGCTTAGAAGTCTCTGCCTCTCCTGTTCAGGACACCTTTGATGTTCAGCAGGTCCAGGTGAGATCATGGTAACTCCGAGAAGTAACACAAGCCTGCATTTGCAAAACGCTTGCCTTCACAGTTCTGAGTGTTTAATTAGTTGATTCTCACATCTTCAGCTGCACAAGGGCACCTGAATAATGCTCACCACAGTATAGAGGGTAAGTGTTTGAACAATTTTCAGTGTGACAGAGCCATAATTTCCCTCTCAGTGTTCAGTGATTTCACTATTTCTTCAAATTTATCCAGACTTGCTAAAGAACTGCACAAGCAGTTGCTATGGTATTATTTTTTATTTTCCTCTTCCTAAAAATTACCAAATTTTCATCATTTTAAGGACCTCTTGGAAGAAAGAAGATTAAAGTATGTTCTTAGCTTACAGATCTCTTTCTCTATATTTTTTTTCTTTCTGTCTTTATTCCTCTGCTTATCTCTATTTCTGTGTTTGTTTTTTTGCCTGTCTCTCTATCTCTGCTCTCTTTTTTCCACTCAGGGTCTCTGAGACGTGATGGAGTGGACTGCATAGGAAAGAATACTTGAGAGACAATGAGGAGGGCTGGGACCTAGGTTCCAGCACCAGCTTTGCCACTTAATAATTGGACATCACCAGACAAGTTGCTTAGGGTTTCTGAACCCTGTTTTTCCTGAATGTACAGCAGAGTTGCCCACAGATCAGGGAGGCAGGGTGATGTCATGAAGAGCAAGAAATTCTAGTTAGGATCAAAAGACCTAGGTTCTCCTGTGGTCCCTGTCAAAGCAACCTTGTCGCCCTAAGCAAATTCTTAAACTTCCTGGCATCTCAAGTTTCTCACCTGATAGAATGAAGGTAACACAAATCTCTAAAAGAGAGAAAAGAGGGAGTAACCTAGCAGGGAGTATCACGGCTTTGCATTCAGGCAGGCTGGGGTTCAATTCCCACTCATTACTAGCCATGTGTTCTTGGGTAGGTTACTTAACAATAATAGCTAATATTCCTTGTGCATGTTTCACATACCAGACACTATCCTAAAGATTTCTTTGGATTATCTCAATGATCCTTCCTAATTTGATGAAGAGGGTGTTATCATTTTATTTATCTTATATTCAAGGGAATGGGGCTCTGGGAGGCTTGAGTAACTGCACAAGCTCAAAGAACTAGGACATGGCAGAGCAGGGATGCAAGTCCAGCTCTTCTCACTCCACAGCCCACATTCTTTGCCACTGGGCTATCATGACTCTAAGTCTCTGTTTGGGCATGGCAAGTTCATAAGTAAAATTACTTGTATAATAAGCACTAAATAGTTATACGGTTATTGTGAAGATTAGTTGAGATGCGACATACAAATGGTTTACCACAATGTCTCATACAATTCTGTAGTATACGTCAGTATGTATATATATTCCACCTTAAATATTTAACTTTGGAACATAATGGGGTAAAATGTGTACATTGCAGGTATGTGAATAAGTGGTTTGCAATATTTTACATGCTCTGCAAGGCACTGTTGTGATGACACTCTCTAATATTCCTTCTAGCTCTTAATTCAGACCATTGTGACTCATTTTCTCTAGGTTGTCAGCTCCAGTGGAAGTTTCCAGGCCACTTTATGCAGTGATGATGAGTGTTTCCAGAACACTTTGATTTCTGTATTAATTAAATGTGAGAAAACATAGATCTCTATGGAAAGACACCTCTGTGGTTTCTTTTTAAACTCTGTACTTCCACCGTACCTTGCAGCTACACCACTCAGAGCAACCTGCATACAGTATTCTATTTATCTTCAGAATCATGAGTCACAGATTAGTTACTGAAGTTGGGTCTCATGTTCTGAAAAGGAAAGATGTATCTTGAGAAGCAAGGGAGAAGAAAAGTGAGTCAAGAGGCTTTGAACAATTTATGCAAAGGTCACAAGTACAAGACCAATCTTTACCCACTTATTCCTTCAAAAATACTTATTAAGCCCTTATGCAATACTAGGCACTGGAGAAACAAAGTCAGGTAAGCCTTGCTTCCTGTCCTGGAGGAGAGGAAGATAAAGGATTTCCTATTTATTGCTTGCTTGTTTTGGGCTGAGCACCGGGCTAGGAGTTAGTTGTGGGGGACAGGCCCAAATTGTTACCAAATGGAATGACAGCTTCTGGAATTTCAGTCCTGCAGTACATGTGGGGCCAGCAGGGAAAGATTGTCAGATCTTCCATTGCCAGCCTTAGACAGGAGGATGATCAAGTTTTCTGCTTCCTGTGTTGTCTTAATTCATGTGTATGTATTTGTCCAATTCAATGGCTAAAAGCTCAGGAAATCTTAAAGGTCTGGAGGGTAGAGCCACCTCAAAGGCTGCCACAGGTGTTAAAACCTGGCAGACCTGGCCTTCTTCATGCAGATGCAGGAAGGACTCTCTGCAGCAGCCTGGCTTGGCTGAGAAATTGTAGGACAGACTTTCAGGACAGGCTGCCCACAGTATTCCTAAACATGGGTCTCACCACATTGCCCCCCTGCCCAAAACCCTTCCGTAACTCCCCCGGCATAGAAAAGAGGCAATGTCCCAAGATGGGTCTTGAGGCTGTCCTCTGTGGGGCCCCAGCCTGTGTTTGTAACATCCTTTATCACTCAACCACCTGCCCCTTACAACTCCAGCCATGCATCATCCCACTTCCTCCTTTCAGGAATTTTTTTTTTTTTTTTTTGCTTTTGCTCACACAGTTTCTCCAATCAGCTAAGGCTTAACTCAAACGCCTAGTGTTCCAGGAGACCTCAGATCTTCCCAAGTGGAATGAATCAGTCTCTCCTCTCCCGTCTCACAGCACTTTGCTAACACTTCTGAAATACCACAAAGCACAGCCTGCCTTTGATTATGCCTGATCGTGAAGGCACGTTCCTCAAGTACGAGACTTGGTCCTCGTGGAATCCTCCTCAGGAATAGAACCTTGCTCATGATATGTACTAATAAGGGTTTGTGGAACTGATTAGCAAACTGTGAAGTGTGTACAGGGGCTCCAGTGCCCGTGTAGTCATTGACTTGTGCACCTTCAGAATCATTCTCCTGCTCTGCTCTGGATTGCAGAGATCTGATCCTCGCAAACCATGATTTCCAGGCTCCTTTGAAAACCACACTTCCCAGGGTCCTGGCTCAGGTTCTGAGATCATATCACACAGGCATCAAGAAACCTAGATGCTAATTCTGGCTCTGACCCTAAGTATCTTTGGGTAACTAACAAAATTTCTTTGGGCTTTAGGTGGCTCTTTAATAAAATGAAAATGCTGAATTGATATTCTATAAGCTTGAGCATCTATCTATCTATCTATTCTTCTTTTGTCTATATACTCATGAAACATGTATTGAGCCCTTCTCCTGTGCCAGGTGACAGAGATACAGAAGTAAGCACAGCATGGCTTCTACACTCAGTAAGCTCACACTGGAGCAACAGAAGTAGTTTTAGAAGGAAAATGATGTAAGTGGGCATATTCTTTAGAAGAAATGTGTTCTTCAGTCTGCTGGACTAAACTGGGGTCGGGGTGGGTGGACAACAGGAGCCAATTTTCCAAGGGCAGAACAAAAGCTATGGATAGAAGTCAGAGAAAGTCTGATTTCATCTCAGGATGACAAGTGGATTTTCTAACAATTAGAGGAATTCCACAGTGCATTGTAAGGTAGTGACATCCCCGTCAGCAAACGTATTCAAGAATGAGTTGGATGATGCCCTAGCAGGTAGCAGAGAAGCACTTTCCTGCTTTGGGAAGATAGAATAGACGGGTAAGATGTTTTCTTAATTCTAAGTTATTCTATGATTCTAAAAGTCAATGTTTCCATGCTTCAAATGTGTTCGACATCGTTTTAAAAAAGTAGGAAGATCTTATCTTTTATTTAAAGATAAGATCTTTATAAAACCACTAAAATTGAAGTCACTGTGGTTAACGTGCAGGGACCCACTATCTTAACCTTCCCCTCAGTTCCTACAAAAAATACAGCCCCAGCCCCCAACTTCCTCCCTGGTCTTACAGCCTGCACATGCAGTCCCCTTCTGCATTCCCTGCCCTTGGCTGAGAGAGGTTAAGGATCCAGCTTGATGCCATGGGACTCTGCAGCGTATGGCCCTGACTCCAGGGCTGGCTCTGACTTTGTCATGCTCTGGTGCTGGGCTGCCAGTAACTGCTTCAGCCTCGTCTCCACCTTCCTGACTTTTAGTGGCCTGCAGTCTCCATCAAAACACACATCACTTCTCTTCTTACCTCCCCCTCCCCCACCCCATCCTCTTCTTTTCCTCCAGCCCTGAAGGCCTTCATTATTGTGCAGGAACTCACATTTGCTGTCCACTGATCCAGGCTTAATGCTCATGCTTGATCCTCACATCAAAGCCGAGAGTCCAGCATTAATATCTGTACCTATATCACAAATTTAGCCTGAGAGAGGGCAAGTGACTTGCTCATGGTCACGCAGCTGGGAAGCAGCTGAGTTGAGCTCACATGACCCAGCTCTGCCTGACCCTGGAGCCTATGTTCATTCCACACTCAGTGGCAAGCTGGTCCCTCTGGAGCCTGGGCCCTGCCTCGCTCTTCATGGGTGTCCTTTCAGGTGGCAAGGCCTCTCATCGCTCCAAGACAAATTTCCTACCTGGTTTTCTTGAGTCTCAGCTCTGAATTCCATTTTATCTTAATTTGTTTAGATACTCTGACATTTATTAAGCCCTCACTCTAACTAGGAATGGTTTTAAGCACTTTACATGTATTAACTTATGCAATCCTTTTGAAAGACCTGTAAGGTAGGCATAATTGTTCCACCTGTTTTACAGATAATAAAACTGAGGCCCAGTGACATTGAGTAACATGGTTATACAACTATAAAAGGGCAGAGCCAATGCACACCTGGGCATCTGGCTCTAGAGCCTGATTTCCTAATAACGAAGTCACTGTATACAGAATTTTACCTGGCTGACTTGTGTCCTTCCCACCACCAGACTCAATGACACTGGGACTCCATCTGACTTAGTGACTGCCCCTCCCTGAAGGTGTCAAAGTGGTAACTACTCTACATAGCTGCTCTGACATGAGGACATTTTTTATTCAGGCTGATAAATAAATAAATGGTGAAGCAGGTGTGTGTGTGTTTGTGTTTGATGAAATGGAGAAAAGGGATATCTCTGCATCTATTACTTGGTAAGACACAATTTTTTCCATTTCCACTTAGCCATATCAGAATGTCTTGCTTTGCTTCAGTGAATGGCTGAAGGTGTGGGCTAACAAATAGATTTAATCTCTTGTTCCGAGTTTGGTTGATTTATGGTGGCTGCTTGGAGTCACAAGTTGGGAAGGATTCTGAGGTCACATTTGGTCCCAGCAGGAAAGAGAGCCGTGATCTATTAATAATGTCTGCCATGAGCAAGAGAGGTGAAGGTGATGCACACAAGTTGTTTATCTGACATCCATGAACTGATTTCTTATCCTGACTTCCTGACTCTTCCTTGTCTGTTATATCCTTAATCAGTTAAGTGTGGCCAGCCCTATCCTTATTCTAAGATGTGACCTGAGTTTTGCCAGGATCTCCATCCAGTTCCTACATGGATGGCCTTGATACGAATATGGTGCAGAATGGGGAGATAAGAAGATGGAGATAAAAGCATTCTTTGGGTAGTATATTTTGTCTTGGCATTCTTTCATAATTCAAACAGAACATAGAAGTTTTCATTAATAGCTTGGAGAATCAGTAAAGATCTTTCTCCTCAGTTATTGGAGACATGGCTATGCGATTCTTCCCTATAGCACTGTTCTGTATCCTATTCTGCCAGGAGTCATAGCAACAACAACAGCAGCTCCACAGTTTGTTCTGGACTCTGTTTCTTCCCAATGCTCTTGAACAGGTCCTGGTGGGCTGTGTGATCTGCAATGTTCTTCCCTCAGGTCTTCCCAAGGCTGAGTTTCCCTTATCTTTCAGGTCTGAATCCCCATGACACTACCTTAAACAGGCTTCCCTTCAGCACCCTATCAAATGATGTCTTCCTCAGTCATTCTCTATCATACTACCTTATTGTATTTTATTCTATTCATATCTTGCATCATTGACTTGACTTATTTTTCTCATTGATTTGTTTACTTACTAGGCGTCTGCCCTTTCCTGTTTATAATGCAAGCCCTGTTTTAAATTTTCTTGTTCACCCCTCTTTTCTGGTGGTTTTGACCATCTGGCATAAGCAAGACAATATTCTCTTGCAGTAAAATGGATCTTTAGAGTTTCTTATAATTCAAATGCTTCTCTGCTTTTGAAGATCTTTTCCCGTGATGTGTACTCACCTTGGACTCCAGCCTAAGTTTTCCATCAGATCTGTCACATGCTGGAAATATCAGGTCTATGGTAGTATACTTTCTGAGAGTGAATTGTAGCTCTTCACTCAGGCAAACTTCCTGAACAAAACGTAGGAGTTCCATGAAGGCAGGAGCCTTTGTGCCCACTGTTGTCCACACTGACTTTCTCGATACACTCCTTTGGTCATATCTCTTCCATATCCTTTCCAAAACCTTCAGTGATTGCTCGTTGCCCAGAGACTGAAAGTCTAAGGTCTTTAGATCAGGCGCTTAGGCTTTTCAGATCTTCCTGGCTCTTGCTCGTTTGATTCAACATAGGACTAAACCTTGGCATGTTCCCTGAACATGCCTGGCATGCATTCTCTCCTCCATAAGGTTCTTGCTCAAGCATCATTCCTTAGGCAGCCTGCCTTAGTTTCCCTTATCTTAGAATGGACGACTGTCCTATGGGCCCCTTGCAGCCTGACGTTCCTGCACACTCACACATGATTTTGAAATACATTGTTTACATGTATTATCCTAAATAATAAGCCTCTTGGGGACAAGTATTATTTCTAATTTACTTTTGTATCCTAGTAACTAGCAGAGTGTCTAGCCCAAATTACAGAAGTATGAATAGAATCACTCCATCATTTTTTACAAATAAAGAAACTAAAGTGCAGAGCATAAGTGTGTCTTGCCCAAATCTACATAGCTAGTTGCCAGCGGAATCAAGACTTGAACATCAATCTTTTATACTTAGAGAGCACACACTCAAATGTCAAAAGGGGCTGATTACACAAGGACTAAAGCATATGAATAAAATACAGTTGAAAGTGGGGGTCCTGTCTATCTAGGAGAAGCCACCCATCAGCTCCAGACGATGATGGTCAGGTGGGCATATTGGTTCAGCTCTTTCACATAATCAGGCTCCAAGGAAAAAGTAGAAAATATTATTTGTGTGTGACATCTCACAACATTTTTAATTTTTCCAACTAGCTATAATGAAAACTACTTCATGGTCTAAGCACATTCCCTCTGTGAGCCAGATGAAGCTTCAGCCTGCCAATTAGTGATCTGTGCTCATTTCTATAGGACTTCCTTGAATACAGTATCATGGGTCAAGGAGCTCAGACCTCTAGAATGAGAGAGAAGTTCCAATTTCCTTTGTGGCTGACTTATTTAAAGCCACTGATACTGGGCTGATCTTAGAGCCTTCAAGATGAGTGGGACGAACACCCTTGAGATTCACATGAATGCTCTGAAGCTGTGTCAACTCCAAATGACAGTTTTCCTGGTCATTAAAAATGACCAAGAGCATGAATGATGGTCTGCAAATGGGCTTTGCTGTGGATAAATGCAAATCAATACAAATTATGAAAGGGGCCCTGTGATGGATTGGCTGGCTGTCAAGAAAGATGAAATGCTGAAGAATTATTGTGTGTGTGTGAAGTGGGGCATATTTCTCTGAAGGCCTGGCTCTTTGGAAATGGGTTGGAGGGTGATGTCCAGCCTTAGAGGTAGCGATCAGCTCTGCCTTAATGTAGGTACTGAGAGCCAGGCAATGGGAGTTTTGGCCACATTGACTTGAACATTCATTTATTATGATGAAATGAGCTAATATTGACCTGGAGAACCTAATGTATAGTATCAGCATATTAATAACAGGTTGTTACATGCTATGTCTAAATGCTAGGGTTGAAATGATTGCTGTCCTTTCAAATATCAAGGAAATGGTGTCACTGAGATTTGCAATTATTGCTCCCAGGTTATCATGACTACTTTCAAATTGGAGTTCAGGGAGTAAAGGAGAACAGCATGGAGTCAGCATGGGTTTATATCTTAAGTTCACTATTATTAGCCTTATATCCTTGAGTATGTTGCTTAAACCATCTTCAGTCTCAAGTTTACAATTTGTAAAATGGGGATACCATTTTCTTCTTAGGTGTGTTGGCAGATGGCATTTGTCAATATACCTTGCACAATGCCTGGTACAAACTGGACGTTGAATGTATGTTCATTTCTCTTCCCCTATCAGTTCCCACAGCACTCTGCCTGAGCCACGTTTAGGACTTCGTTGGTTTTCTACCTGAATTTCTCTAGTCACTTCTGTCCATATATTCCTTTGTTAGGCAATGAATTCTCTTACAGTTGAGTTTTAAAAAATGTTTTATCTTTTCATCTTCCACAGGGTCTGCCCATAGTAGGTACCCAATTACTATTTGTGGCATTAATGGATCCACGACTAAAGGCACAAGGGCTGTGGAAGTCTTGGTCAGCATCTTCCCTGCCAGTCATTTGTGCCATGAAGTTGCCCTATTATAGCAGGCCAAATGAATCAGGATAAACAGGTGCATCTGCTGCTCCTGGTGCATGCAAGCTTTCCTAACTCATCACCTGTTCTGAGTGTGGATTAATGGCTACTGAGATGAAAGTAGAAGCTATAATTTCTGTGACTAAGAGTGGAAGATAGAACATAGGAAGCTTCCTTGAATAAATGACTTCTGAGCTGAGCCATAGAGTATCAGGGAGATTTTTCTAGGTAGCAAATAAGAAATGACATTCTAGGCAAAAGAAACAGTCTGTGCAAGGGTAGGAGGTATGAAACTAGAGGGTGTGTAGCTAGAGGAGCAAGGGAACTGGAATTTTTTGAGCACCTACTATATGCCAAGAGCTTTTTATCTGTTACCACATTTTATTCTCTAACTCATCTTGCTTGGGAGGCATTGTCCTTCCTATTTTAAGGGGAGAAGAAAAAATTGTGCTAAATGTTTAGGAATTTGTTTAGGAATTTGTTGAGATCACATAAGCACAAAAGTGGCTGAGCTTGATTTTGAACCTAGGCCTGTCTTACTACAACCTTTTCCTTCCCGTGATATGTGGTGAAGGACAGGAAGCAGAGGGTTAAGGGACTAGAATTAACTGACAATTCCCCAACATACTATTGTCAACTTCAACCCCGAAGATGAGCACAGGTGTCTGCTCCTCTGAAACTGTATTCTTTTCACGTTTGAGAATTTCCCATTGGTTTGAAAAGTGATCCTCAAATTTTCAGAAAGGAATGAGATCGGGCATGTGAGGAAAGAGATCTATTTTCATAACCAGGGCTTGTTTCATTTTGCAAGTTGTAGCCAAATTGCCTGAACTATTTTCATACTTGGATTTCAGACAACTTGCTGAGATCCATATTATCTGATTCAGGGTGTCTTTGTGCAAAGTCTTTTTATTTTATCAGGTGCATTTCACTCCATCAAAGCCCAGGCTATTTGCCCTGGTGATGCCTTGAAAAATCGGGTTCACAGTTTGAACTGGAGCTGGAGAAAGGCATTTCCACAGGTTGTGTAAGTCCAGGTGCATAAGGGCTCCTGATAGAGCATCTCTGGGGACTGATTTGGGGGCCCATCTTTTATCTGATGTGATGATCTTTTAGATTGCATAGGCCCCCAAGTTCTGATGGCAGACTGAATTGTCACACTATCTTTTTCTTAAGTTAAGTGCACTCCTTGGAGTGACTTTATTAAATTAGATGTAGAGATTTCATTTAATAAGGGTAGGTAAATAAATGGATACTCAGCAAAGCATAAAAAGTCAACAGAACGGCTACCCTTTTCAGGAGAGCAGACTTTAAGGACAGACAAACCGAACTTAGAATCCTTCTTCTCCCCTTTCTACTGTGTGAGAATGGGTGAACATTTCAACCACTATATAGCTTTGTTTCATCAACAAAAATATAGGATTAATAATACCTTCCTATGAGATTTACATATAATAGCATTTGTAAGGCTCTAAGTGCATTTCCTAGTATATACTGCCCCCACACCCCAATCCCTATTTGGGAAAAAAGTTAACAAGTAATTAAAGTGATATTTTTATATCAAAACAAAGACATGCTTTATGCAGTAGATATCAAAATTTACATGACATTTTAGGATAAATAAAAGAAAAAACACATTTCAAGCTTGCAGCCATTGCCTTGAGCTAAGCCTCAAGAGAGAGATAGTTTTGTCTTTTGCAGGGATTTGGTGGAAGAGTTCAAGCTGTGGTCCAGTCTTCCAACCATTGATGGAAGAGTTTAATTGCTGGCCTCTGATTCTGCTTACACATTTAGGCATCCTTTTCCTAGATGGAATGTTAAAATTGTCTCTATGAATAGTTATACAACCACTTCATTGAATCATGGGATTACACAGAACTCAAAGGAAGCTTTTATCATGCCAGATGCATTTTACTCTACCTGCCACATGCCATAATGGGCTCAGGTAAGTTCTGGAAATTGGTCTGCTGCTTGGCAAGAGACCCAGAGACAAGCATTTCCACAGGTAACCATAGTTCAGGCACGAGGTGGAACTTGTTTAGGGTCTAATGGCAGGACTAGATACAATGAAATTTGTGACAATCTTGGTGAAAATGTGCTTTCCATAGAATTTAGAGGGCTTTTGAGCCAGTCTCATAGTAATGTTAAGGGGCAGGGGACCCATAGGTGATCTCTTGGTCACACAAATGTTTGATATAATGATTAAATGTGGAGACTCAGGAGTCTATGTTGGAGTTCATAGTTTGGTTCGGAAATATTGGCAAGTTACTTAACCACTCGGAACCTCTGTTTTCTCCTCTGTAAGGCAGGGCTTATATTAGTAGTTACTTCATCAGGCTGTGATGAGGATAAGAGAAGAGAAGAACAGAGCTCTCAGCATGGAGAGTGGTCCATGATAAGTACTCAGCAAATAGTAACACACCTCCCCGCTCAGCCCCCAGCTACTAATACTTCAACTAACCATAACAACAACATATGGCTGATTGTATTCCTCCACATCTGCAGCACTCTTTACTTATGCCTCTCTTAAGATTCTTGTTGTATTCTCCTTTGAACTAGCAGTGTCCATGTCCTGTCTTCTCCAAGCCACCTTCAGCACAGTGACCTCAGCCAATTTTTCACTGTGCACTTCCAGCACTGGGCTCTCCTGTTTGGGACTCTGGACAAACTCCTTTTGCTACCTGCATCCTCACCCCTAGACAAAAAGCACTTGGCCATGGCGCTTCCTTTCTCTGGTCACCAGTTGCTTCTTAGTTGAACCTACAGACCTAACACTTGATGTTGATGTAACAGATTATATTTCAACCTTTTCAATTTAGGCAAAATATGTTTTGAAATGTGAGTGAGAAATTGACTTTAGTTATCTATTTTAGTAGGGTTAGTGGTTTATACTTGTATCTGGGCCATTCAGTTCTGACACATGGATACTTTTACTAAGATCAAAGCCACACCCAGATCACTCATGAATTTTTCTTTACAGCCGGAGCCACAAGTCATGCACCAGATCTGAGCTCCGGCAGTAGCATTCAAGATGGATTTCAGAAATGCCATTTCCTTCCTGTCAAGATGAGACAGGGGCTGGTTTCTTGGGGAACTGCAGGCTGCTGAGACATCTCCATAGCCCCTTTTCTATCATAAGAGTGGGCAGTTTGTGTCATGAGGAGTGAGAAGTGGAACCCTTAGCTCTATGTTCTGGCTAAAGATTCTCCTATTCTTCTTTTTGGGGCCTGAAGAGGGAAAGAGGCGCCTGTAAAGCTGTGTTCTCTGTACAAAGCCCTTCACTTAGAGGAAAAAGAACCTGCACCTGGGCCTCTTTCCGGAACTCAAAGGTTAATCTCTGATGGACTCACTAGGTCATCTGCAGGAAAGGTCCTGGCATGTGGCAGGCACTCAGAAAATGGCAGCTTTTAATGATCCGTGCTGATTTTCATTGGTAGTTCAAAGTTGAAATAATATTATAATTCAATTTTACACATAAGGAAAGGAAAGTGCATTTTAAATGTTAATTATTATAAAAACACTACTACAATGATGACTCTTCAATGTTTGGAAACCAATGAGAACCAGTTTATACACATTTTGTATTCCTTTTCTTCAATAATAGTCACATGGAACATAGCTATGAGCAACAGACACTTCATTGCAACCAATGAGAAATCAGCAGAGTTCACCTATACGAGGTGCTGTCAGAATCCACCATGCAGAATCCCTTTCAGGCATGTGCTGCCCTTAGGGACTTCTGGCTGTTCAGGAGCTCAATCCTTATCAGTGTGGCTTTTCCAGCTTCCTCCATAAAAAGTAGTAAGTGACAAGCCTGCTGGGGCAGGAAATAGTTTTGTGCTAATGAGTTTGTGCTTCACTGACGTTTTCCCATTAAAATCATGTTAACTGTGCCCCCCCGTTAATCATCCCAAAATCAGTTTATTAATTAACTCATTTTGGGAAATCGCAATTTAGTCAGAGCTCTCCAGCTCATTAGCATGTTACCAGGACAGAGAAAATAGATGTCATTGAAATTCTTCCTTGCATGTTTAGCTCACTGGGGCACTGAGTCTTCTTCAGTCTTGTTGGTTTGTTCTTCCATTAATTCATTTGAAAAAGAATTACTGGACATGTCCTAGGTGCCTGACCCTGCACTTGGTTTGGGGATAAGCGATGGCAGGCCTAGCCTCTGCCTCAAGAATATCAGACACTTGGGGAAGCAAGATTTGTGAACTGTAAACAAGTGATAGGAGAGAAGAACATGGGTTGTGGTTCTAGCACTTTTTAGACCCTTTATCTTTATACCAGGTGTTGTCTCAGAAGCTGGAATTGTCTTATAAAGTCACGTCTGAGTCAATGAAAACTGGCTAAATGCATTTGTCTAAGGAACTCTGAGGTTTTCCAGCCCAGTCTCCAGTGGTATAATAATATTATGAACAATAAAAACTAATATTAATTGAATAATTACTGTGTTACAGGCACTGTCCTAACTACTTTACATATAATAACTCATTTAATTAATAACAGTGCTTTAATAACTTATTTAAACAATAATAACGTTAGTGAGTTAGTAACTCATTTTGTCTTCATGATAGCCCTATAAGGTAGGCACTATTAGTATCCCCATTTACAGATGAAGAAACTGAGGCATCTTGTATAGATCTGAATACAGGCAGTTTGACTCCAGAATCAGTTAAGAGAATGAGACCCAAGAAAGGAAATGGCTTGTCCCAAGTCACATAGAGAGCAGTGAGAACAGAACTCAGCCCTCCCCAATGGCCAAATCAGCACTCTTTCTACCATTCCCTCCTATCTGTTTATAGAAACCATCTCCTGAAGGTTTCTCATAAAATGTAATACAAAGCCTGTGCTCTTTAGGGGTGGGGTCCAGAAATAAAGGTTTGTGGTAGATTTTTTCTGGGCTCTCTATTCTGTCTCGATGATCTATGTGTCTGTTTTCATGCCAGTACCATTCTGATTAGATTACTATATCTTTGTAGTACGTTTTGAAGCCAGGTGGTGAGATGCTTGAAGCTTTTTTTTCCCTTTGGATATTTGGGGTCCTTTGTGGTTCCATACAAATTTTAGAATTGTTGTTTCTATTTTTGTGAAGAAAGTCACTGGTATTTTGACGGAGATTGCATTGAATCTGCAGATTGTTTTGGGTAATATGAACATTTTAACAATATTAATTCTTCCAATCCATGAACATGGGATATCTTTTTATTTATTTGTGTCCTTTTCAATTTCTTTAATTAATGTTTTATGGTTTTCATTGTAGAGGAAGACTACCCTACCTACATCAGATAGCATAAAAAAGTATGTGTAATGAGCCACTGAGGTTTGGGGGATATTTGTTATTGCAATAAAACTTGACCTATTTTAATTAATGCAGATAAGCTCTATCATAATCACATTTTACAGATTATAAAATCAAGGCATACTGAGGTGAAAAAGCTAGAAAAGGGGCAGAATCAGGATCCAAATCAAGGATGGCATGATGTCATGGCTTGTGGTTTTTATATCATATCACAATTATGAGATAAAGGGAGGGGGTAAGACAGAGAAATAGCAAAGAACTACAAGATATGGATTACACTGTGTAACTTTGGGTAGGGTTCTTTAGCTCTCTGAGTTCTGTGTGCTGGCCTATGAAAGGGAAAGCTAAACATTTCTCACCCCCTCTTCCCATCATCTTTGGATGTTGGCCAAGAAGTTGAGTGGTGGTGAGGAAAACAGCAGTGGACTAGGGGTCCTGAGGTACCAAACAAGGCACCATGATATCCACCAGGCCTTTGAGGGCTGATGAAATGAGGGCTTTCTGTTAGGCTCCCACCTTAACATTTTCTTAAGAAACCTGTGATTCAGTAGTATCTCCTCCTTCCTTAGATATAAGTCACATGTGGGATCTCGACCCCATCCTCCAGCTGCAATTATGAAAACCCACTTGAGTGGCAAATTAATATGCAATTATGATTTTGGCAAGCATTCCAAGGAAAACCAAAAGGGCTTAATTGACTGGCACTTTCACATGTGCCCATCCCCAAATAAATGGGACAAAACATTTTCAGATGTGCTCTGGCCCCTGAAAGCATAGGGGAGGCTTCTGTGATCTCAGGAGGAAAAGACATCTTAAACGTGGTGATGGGAATTCAACCCAACAAGTATTTGCTATGTGGGTTTGCTATGCTTCAGTGGGAAATCACACCATTAAGAAACTTACAATGTAGAGGAGAGAATAGAAAAAAAATCCCACCACAATTAAAATAAAATGTCATAAGTCTTCCCCAATGGGATTCTTTTGGATTCAGTCAAAGGCTAGGGATTCAACCTATGTGGGGGAAGGTTGAGAAATTTGGGTCCAGCTCGGGGTTTTCAACTTGAACTGGGCAGCATGGAAGGCAGAGGCAAGACTCAGAGATGAGATTGTAGGAAGGCAGTTTGGGGCTCAACCCCAGCAAGCAATATGATTGTGAAATCTCCTACTTCATACCATGTATGGTGCATTACAAATGCATTAAAGATTTAAACAGGGCAGGGCGCAGTGGCTCACTCCTGTAATCCCAGCACTTTGGGAGGCCGAGGCTGGTGGATTGCGAGGTCAGGAGATCGAGACCATTCTGGCTAACACGGTGAAACCCTGTCTCTACTAAAAATACAAAAAATTAGCTGGGTGTGGTGATAGGTGCCTGTAGTACCAGCTACTTGGGAGGCTGAGGCAGGAGAATGGCAAAAACACAGGAGGCGGAGCTTGCCGTGAGCTGAGATCGCACCACCGCACTCCAGCCTGGGAGACAGACTCCATCTCAAAAAAAAAAAAAAAAAAAAAAAAGATTAAAAGGAAAGAAAATTAGTAGAATATTTGTACAACTTTGGGAGTTATGGGAACCTTCCTAAGCATTACAAGAAATTCAGAAGCTTAAAGGAAATTATAAATATATTTAAATGCATAAACATTTAAAATTTATAATGTGACCATACTATGCACAAAGGGCAAAAACTCAAAACAAAACAAATGATAGTCTGGAAAAATGTTTGTAACACCTATGAAATAAGGTAATAGGGATCTAAGTTAATGTGCTTGTGTACAAAATGATCTCATGAATTGACAGGAGAAAATCAAATTAATTTTTAAAAATAGGCAAAAGTTATGCACAAGCAATTCATGGAAGAGAACATCTAAATGGCCAATAAGCATGTGAAGGATCATTTTGACTTGCCAGGAAAATAAAACTTAAAGCAACAATATATACCACTTTTCAGTATCTAGATTGGCAAACATTGTAGACAGCAAAATCATCTACTTATAGGGAGAATAGAGAGCAACACGTAGTCTCATACATTGCTGGTGGGAGGAGGAATTAGTAACAGTTTTGTAAAGTTACCTAACAATATCTTTTAAAATTAATATTACACATATCATTTGACCCCAGATGTGGGTCCATCCTACATTAAAAAATAGCAGTATGCAAAGATTTATGTAAAATAAAATTTATTGCAGCAAACAGCACAAAATATCAACAAAAGAAACTTGAAAACGATTTGACAATCATTACTCTGGGAATCATGAGTAAATAGTAGTATATTTATATGTATTATGGAATAATACGTAGCTATTGTATCAGTTAGTTTTATATCTTCTTACAAATTTTGACCTGGAGCATTCTTGCAAGATACTGCTAAATGAGAAAAGCAAAAGTAATGCATATATTGGAATTTTGAAGGTAAAAACAAATAATAGCAACAACACTATTTGTACACATATGTATATTTTTTATGGGCATGATGTAGGATGCTGACACAGGAGTGAGATGAAGTGTAAATATTAGATTTTTACTTATTCATTTTTAATTAGAATGCATATAAATTGCTTTTGTAATTAAAAACTTAAATAATGGGAATACAAAAAGAGAACCCCTGAGAATGAATAAATTATAATAGTTATTAAACAGACAAAGATAATGAACTCACCATCACAGGGAGAATTCTGGAAGAGGCTAGTGGACTATACGTGGGGATGATGTGAAGGGGATTCCTGCTCTGGGCGGGAGTTTCATTTCAAGACATTTAAATTCCCCTCTAGTTCTAAGAATCTTCATTCTTAGAATGAAGGGTCACAGCAAATCACTGAAGGGGTGACGTTCGACGGGGTGGAGTGACTCAGGTAGAGGCGATTCCCCAGTTAAGTCAGTGAGGGTGAGGCTACACACTCTCATATTTCATGAGCAGTAAGTTGCTGGTGGCCTTTAAAGGAGCAGCCTCAGCAGGTCTGTACCAGCAGAAACAGGACTGCAGGGAATGTAGGAATGAGGAGGGCGAAAGGGAAAGAGTAAGTTAAGGTCACCATGCTTTGGACTGGAAGGAAGGAGGGTGAGAGAAGGTTGGTAACTAGAGAGGGGGCAAGAGAGAGGGAAGGTTACGCTTGGCTAGACCTGAGTGTGTTTGTGGAATGGGCACCCATGTGAGCAGATAATCTATTAAATGAGGTCTATGAGGGCCTGGGTTGGGTTACAGTGTAAGGGAGGAGAGCTTGGGTCTGCCTTGTGGGGAGAACCCTTGCTCCCTAAAACAGGAGGGTGGGAAAACGTTAAGATCAAGGACTGTACTTCAGATGGTTTAGTCTTTGGAGATAAGCAGATCTTTGATCTGGAACTCAAGTTACTAGCTGAGTGATTTTACCTGTCCAAGCCTTAGTTGTACTCTTCTTAAGTGGAAATACTTAATTTTTCAGGCTTGCTGTATTAGGGAAAAAATGCTTAATTTCTCAGGCTTGGTGTATTACGGAAAAAAACACACACATTGTGTCTGGCCCATAGTTGTCACTGATTAAATGACAACCACCGTGGCTATTGCTTAAGAGGCAGCAAAGCATAGAGGAGAGGAGGTATGCTTCGGAGTTAGACAGACGGGTTGATTGGAATCCAGGTCTGGACATTTAATAGCTGGTGACCATAGAGATCCTAAGGAATCTCTATGGGCTATATTCTTCATCTATCATTTGGAGCTATGGACATTAGGCTGTTGGGAGTTTCAGAGATAATGTTTGGCAAGTACCATGTCTGGAACAAAGAAACTGCTTAATACAAAGAAGCTGTTATTATTTTTCTCATTGTCCTTTTCATAGGTGAGGTCATGGGATGACAGTCTTTGCAACACATTAGGAACAGTCTGAGAGGTAAATAAACAGTTTTCCAAGTAGCAGAGAGGCCCTGCTCAATTAATATGGTGTTCTCTGTCTGTTCCTGGCTTCTTGGAATTGGGATTAGAGAAGGGCGATAGAAGGTGGCAGTCAGAGTAAAGGAATAGGTACCCCTGACTCGAACACCTAACTAAGCCTCTATTTGAGCATTTCTGTTTTGTAATGATTTCTTTGCATATCTGTGATATTTCATAGGAAGCAGCAGGAAACAAATCCAGGTGGACCTACAGTTTGATCACTTGCTTGTTGGGTGATACTGGGCAAGGTGTTTTATGAGCTTCAGATTCCTATCTGTAAGACAGTAATAACTCCCACATCAGGATTCCATAAGCATACATTGATACAGAGCTGGGCGTAGGGTGGATACTTAGTACATATGAAGTTTGTTTCCCTTGGAGGCTAATGAGGGCCCTTGTCTCATTCATTTCCCATTTTTCACAACCTACCATGAGGCCTGACTCTAACAAAGTACATTTCATAAATAAATAGATAAATGAATGAATGAATGAACTAATGAACACTGATGAGGACAATGTCAAAATGGATGATCCTGCAAATATGGGTCCACTGCATGTAACAGAGCCATGTGGTTCTAGCCTCAGGAAGTAAAGGACCTAAGAGACCTTTCTTCCTGCCGTCAGAGATAGTGATAAAACAATAAATTATTTTACAGCCGGCAGTAATTAGACAAGAGGGTCGTTGCAGTCTCTCTTTCAGCTCTCCAGTAACATTTATGGGGCTCCAAGGGCAGCCATTTCCTACTGCCCCTGCATCTGTGTTAGTTCCTGCATTCATGGGCCTAATGGATCCAGAGCTGGGGGAGAAGATACATGCGGGGCTGGTGCAGGGTTGACTGTCACTGCCTACTCAGGAGATTTCTGGCTGAATGGAGGATGTGGGCAGGGTTCTGATGCTGCTTTGCAACAAGTCTCATTCTTTCTCTTTTTTTTTTTTTGAGACAGAGTCTCGCTCTGTTGCCCAGGCTGGAGTGCAGTGGTGCAATCTTGGCTCGCTGCAAGCTCTGCCTCCTGGGTTCACACCATTCTCCTGCCTCAGCCACCCGAGTAGCTGGGACTATGGGCGCCTGCCACCACAACCAGCTAATTTTTTGTATTCTTAGTAAAGACGGGGCTTCGCTGTGTTAGCCAGGGTGGGCTCGACCTCCCAAAGTGCTGGGACTATAGGCGTGAGCCACCACGCCCGGACTTTTTTTTTTTTTTTGAGACGGAGTCTCACTCTGCCACCCAGGCTGGGATGCAGTGGCACAGTCTCAGCTCACTGCAACCTCCTTCTCCCAGGTTCAAGCGATTCTTATACCTCTGCCCCCTGGGTAGCTGGGATTACAGGCACATGCCACTACGCTCAGCTAATCTTTGTATTTTTAGTAGAGACCTGGTTTCACCATGTTGGGCAGGCTGGTCTTGAGCTCCTGACCTCGAGTGATTTGCCCACCTTGGCCTCCCAAAATGCTGGGATTACAGGATTGAGCCACCGCACCCAGCCCTCATTCTCTTTCTTGTTCTCGGGTCTGTCTTCTATAAAATGGGAAGTTTACGTTAGATGACTGACAATGCTCTTTCCAATTTTGAGATCTTACGCCTACGTTGGTTGTTTTGAATCAAGTATTTAGCTTGACTTCAGGTTCAGGGATATTCACAAGAGTGAGCACCTGTGTAGGGTTTCTGAAGGTCCATTCTGCAGTCCCCGCATGCTTACAGATGCTGCACTAACTTTAAGACGCTCATTTGATGATTAAGATTGCTCATGTGAGAGCTAATTCTAAAAGGATCCTTCTAGTGTAGAGCTTACATGGCTTTATTTGTTATCATTCCTAAATACTTTAAAGTCCCCTATTATCTTAACATACATTCTGATTTAGCGATTCTCATTGCTGATCTCTTCCTCAAGGCATTTGAGTTTGTGACTCTTGAAAGTCAAGCCTTTTCATTTTTTATACAAGTCATTGGCTCAGAAGGAGGGGATATGACTTGTCCAAAGCCCCTCAGCTGAGGGTCCAACAATAACTTCTGACTCAACCCTGAGCTGCTTTTTCCACAGCCGTCTAGAGACAGGTTCAAGTTCAAGGCCACAGGGAGGGGCAGTCCTTCGACAGAAGCGACCTTAAGGGTGTCTGATAGTGGAGACTTCCCTGCAGCAGACTTTAAAGAGAAGAACCGAAAATGAGAACAACAGACATGTTTCAGATGATATTGGCCTCAGTTTTCTCATTTATAAGAAGTACGGTGATCCTACTGTGCTCCCTACCTTGAAGAGTTTTCAGGGTTTTAAGTGAAATAGTGCCTGAGAAGGAGACTATGGGTGTCAGGATATTATATAGCTGCCTTTTCTCTGAGAATTTCCTGAACGTGGATGAGGGATTCACTGGGTCTTATTCTCCTGAGCTCCCAAATTGTAATAATCACATGCACTTGTGCTTTTTGTCCCACAAAAGTGAAGATTTGCATAAAAATGCTTAAGAGTGCCTTGAGAGAGTTGGGAGTGCCAAGGCCCAAGCCCTGAGGGCGACCTCAACACCCACCTTCCCTCCTGCGGTGCACGTGTCTGAGGCAGACTCCTGCTAGGATGGACCATGGATCTGACCCAATTTCCCTAAGTTTGCATAATGCAAACAAGCATTTACTTCAATGGTCCCACCCTCTCTAGGCTGAGATGTGTTTTCATTTCCTGAAAATATCCCAGTGCAGATACCTCACATTTCTGACAACATATTCTCTCACCCAATGGATCAGAATGATCATTTAAAAGCTCTGAGTAAAAGCCTGGGCTTCTGATTGATCAGATAATATCGTCTCATTCCCATTTTAAGCTACCTGTTCTTTAAATTGCATATAAAAATACAGTCCATGCAATCTTAATACACTAATGAATAATACACTAACAATTGGAAGCATGCCAACCCACCCAAGGATTTTTAGTCTCCTGCATGTTTCATCAGACACACTTGGTATATACTGAAAAATCGTTAGGATGATGAAAATGATAATAACGATGAAATAAATATGGAGCAGTTTTACTGTGGTGGGGAAAACATGAAGGTAATTTTCAATTATAAGTGAGAAATGGACACCTGTGATCCAGGGATGGGTCTCTGCTTTTGATGTATCACAGGTAAGGGCAGCTTCAGCTGCGTGTGAAGGTATGTATAACACAGTCTCATCTGTCTAGTGCTGTCAGAGAAGGTGTGATTGTACAAAAGTGGGATTTCTAGATATCAGAAGTAAAGTGGTTTGAGGGAAAAGGCATGGGCTTTGGAGATAGCTAGCTCTGGATTCAAATGCTGGTTCCCCCACTTCCCTGCCCTGTGAATTCTTTCTGCTTTGTATTTTCTATGTGGAAAACAGGATAATAATTGCCCCACAGGATTATAGTGAAGATTAAATCAGATCATGTATATGAGAACGCCTGGGCCAGGGCCTGAAACCTGAGGGGTATCCACCAAATGATTTCCTTTCCCAAAGCACAGTGGACACTCCCTGCAGTGGGTTCGTAAATGTTAGTCCCTTCCACCTACACTTTAAGGCTTAAACTTTGAGGCAGCTCGCTCAAAAATTCAGAGGCTTTTTCTTCCTATCTGTGGATTTGGGAGTACACCTCAGGCTATTGGAGTTTTGGGATCCCAGATCTGCAAATTAGAAAGGTGTTATGGCACCTCTACATCCAATTACGGAGGTGTAAGCACGGATGGTGTGCCACATGCTCATCAGGAAGAAACAGTCTATAGGTGTATATAAGCTTTCTTTTAAACATGAAGCTTTGTGGTGGAAAGAATATCTATTATTTTTGGAAAAGCATTTTATGCATTTTTTTTTTTTTTTTTTTAGAGACAGGGTCTTACCCTGTCACCCAGGCTGGAGTACAGTGGTACAATCATAGCTCACTGTAGCCTCAAGCTCCTGGGCGCAAATGATTCTCCCACCTCAGCCTCCCTAGCATCTGGGACTACAGGCATGAGTCACTGTGCCTAGCTAGCTTTTGCATTTTTTTCTTTTTCTTTTTCTTTTTTTTTTTTTTTTAGAGATGGGGTCTCACTGTGTTGCCTAGGCTGGTCTCAAACTCCTGGGCTCAAGTAATCCTCCTGCTTTGGCCTTCCAAAGTGCTGGGATTACAGGGGTGAGCCACTGCATCCATGGGGAAAAGCATTTTAAATGGGATTCATTTTGTAAAGTTTTGTGAGTTTTTTCTTAAAATTAAAAATAGGTGCTTTTATTCGTTCATTCATTCATTCATTCACTCATCAGTCCTTTACTGAGTGTTGATAGCGAGTTAGTCACTATGCTGTAAACACTGAAGATGTAAAGACATGATCCAAGGGGATGACAGGCCCATGAACTGTGACTAGTTAAGTGGTGTGAGAAATGCTAAAATGGGACACAAAACACTATGGACATAGCATAGAGCCAGAACAAAGAAAAGTGGTAAGTGTTGCAGGGTAGTGGCTATACAGGTTGACTATCCCTTATCCCAAATGCTTAGGACCGAAAGTGTTTTGGATTTTGGATTTTTCTGGATTTGGAATATTTATATATACATAATTAGATATCTTGGGGATGGGACTCAAATCTAAACATGAAATTCATTTGTTTCATATACACCTTAAATACATAACCTGAAGATAATTGTCTATAGTATTTTTAATAATTTTGTGCAGGAAACAATGTTTTGACTGCATGTTGACTGCTGCTGTCACATGAGGTCAGGTGTGGAATTTTCCATTTGTGGTGTTGTGTCAGCACTCAAAAACTCTTAGATTTTGGAGCATTTTGGATTTCAGATTTCCAGTTTAAGGATGCTCAACCTGTATAGAATATGTGATGTGTTGTGTGCTATATGTGTACCAGGGTGCTTGAGGGGTATGATGCTACCCCTCGAGCTATTAGTCATTGATTGCTGACTGTGTTCTAACCCACATTGCAAAGCACTTACTCATGTTTTCTCATCTGGTCTTAACAGCTCTGCAGGCTATGCATGGTTGTCCCCATTTCACCCCTGAAGAAACTGAAATTCAGAGAAGAATAACCAGACAGTACATACTCTGAGTTTTATTTTGTCTTTCCAGCCCAGAGCCTGTGTTTGAGCTCTACTAAACTCCAAGCCTTTGCCTTAAAGGAGATGCAGAAGAGAGTAAGAAAAGACCTTGTTCCTAAAAAACTAGTTGTGAGGCTAAGACTTAAATGGGAACTAAAGTTTTAAGATTTCAGGCAAAATATGATCAGTCCCAACCTGGGGGGAAGTGAGCTGCCAAGTTCATGGCTGGGGTGAAGTTTAATAGAGAAGGAGCTTTTTGAGTTAAGTCTTGAAGTAGGAATAGGACTTTGAGAAGCTGAGAAGAGGAAAGGGCACCGCAGTCATGGGGAACTAGAGTCTGGAAAGCATGCACCTAATGCTGGGGTTAGAACAAAATAAAGAGAGGGAGGATGTGAGGGGTAGAAGAAGTTAAAAAGGAGTTTTAAACTTGTCTTCAGGATACCAAGATTTTTGTGCCATTTCTTTTTCTGACTAAATGTGACAACTTAGGCAAGGCTTTTAACTTTTAAAATTTTAATATTTTTCCCCCATATGTCAAAAGTCATCCAAGGAACTATCATAAGAAAAAATGTAATACTATTGAAAAAAAAAAACCATCAGAAGTCCTTGATGGAAAAGTGCTCTGTAAATATGGGAAATGAGACTGTAATGGACAATGACCTGGCCCAGAACAGTAGACTGCCATGGTAGGAGGAGAGGAGCTCTCACCTACCTATCAGAGTCACTTCCTCCTCAGGCAGATGATGTCTTCTGCCCCACCCTAAAAGGCAGCTCAAACTCCTTAAGCTGCCACTGTTTAAGCCTTTAGCTGTCTGGGGAGAATTGTAGACATATAGTAACAGACCACTTTTTTTTTTTTGAGATGGAATCTCGCTCTGTTGCCCAGGCTGTAGTGCAGTGGTGCGATCTCGGCTCACTGTACACTCTGCCTCCCGGAATTACGCCATCTTCCTGCCTCAGCCTCGTGAGTAGCTGGGACTACAGGCGCCTGCCACCATGCCTGGCTAATTTTGTATTTTTTTGTAGTAGAGATGGGATTTCACTGCATTAGCCAGGATGGTCTCTATCTCCTGACCTCGTGATCCGCCCACCTCGGCCTCCCAAAGCAACCAGAGGATATGCCACTACTTGTGCTATACGACACAGGCAATATCATTTCACCACCCTGGACTTCAGTTCCTCATCAGTAAAATGAGGAAGTAGGAGTAGATGTTCCCCAAGGTTGTCTCCAGATGTAATGTTCCATAGCAATGAAAAATGAGAATTCATCCAGAGTACCTGGGATGCTGTTATGTATCGACTAAAAGTCAAAATAAAACAGAAACCAACCAACGAAAGCAGACAAGAAAAACAATAAGGAGGGAGGGAGTCTATGGTCAAATTGGGTTCAAAAAAATTAAACAGGGCAGAATTACTGAAAGCCTTCAGTGAGTTGAAATGCATTGATCATCTAAAGGAGGATGAGATATAGAGCTCTGCCAAAACTTACTTGTCCACATAGTTGTTTGTTCCCAGATATACTGTCCAGTAGATTATACTTTAAAAAAAATTACACTAGGTTTGGCCTAACGAGTTCACACCCAAGGCAGTTTTTTCCTAGGCTCAGGAGAGAAGGTTAGTACAGTAGAGAAAGCCCAGGGTTAGGGCTGTCCTGACCAGGAATACTCATGTTTTAAGGCCACTTCTGTCCTCTTTCTTACAGTGTGACCCTGGACAAGTCATTGCTTTTCTTTTACCTCATAATTAAAACAGTTTGGATAAAGTGATCTTCAAAATATCTTCTGGTTCTAATAATATTTTATGAATACATAATTTTCTGTAGCTTGTTCATTCATTCAGCAAATATGCACAGAGCAGAAGTTGTGTGCCAGCAACTATAAGGAGACTGGAAAAAAAAATCGAATACGTGCCATGTAGGAAGTCTCTGGCCAGTGAGAAAGACAGACATATGCACAGTGACAATCCAGTGTGATCAGTGCTTGTGTCCAAGCGTTGCTCAAAGGCTTTACATTCATTACTCTCTAATTTCTACAACCCTATAAAGTAGTTATTACTCTGATTTTATAGTTGAGGCAGTAACAGTCAATTCATTATATTTTTTGGGGGATTTTTTCATTGAATACAATTAACTTTCAACTAACTCTAAATAATCTATCTACTTAATCTATTACTCATATCATTTTCAGTCTGAGATTGTTTTTTCCCCTTTAATTCAAGTTCCTTCTGGGTGCTTCTGATGAACTCAACTGAGGGCATGAAATGGAAACTCCTTTCAATATTGACTTAGGCAAAATATTAGGATGCGCAAAGATCATGATGCATTTTAAACAAAAAATGAGTGATTTGTAGATTTTTCCATGAACATTTCTCCCCTCCATTGGGGTGAATTATTGTGATTAGGACTTAATTAATTCAGTTGTCCTTCCTGACTTTGGAAAGGCTCGAATTTTTTTTTTATATTAAAGCATTCATTCATCAATCATTTATTGAAAACCAATCCCATGCCAGACACTGAATAAAACACTTTGGGGATTACCTTGAATACTGCGTGATTCAGTGGAGGTGGTTCCTCTTCCAGGAAGTCTTTCTGGCTTCACCCCCTCGCCTCTGCAACAAGCTGGGTCAAATGACTTTGTCTGCTCCCAAACTGCTCTGCATCTTGCTTAATCATAATACTTTGTTCATTGTAGCACAATTGTCTATTTGCTTATTTGTAATTTTTGGTTTGGTATCTTGATTATGTCTATGAGGACAGAGATGGTATGTTCTGTTAACTGCTATATTTCCAAAGCCTGATATACCACCTGGCTGCATAATAGGTCCAGCACATGGTTGTTTACTGAATGGATGGACTTTCAGTTTTTTTAATACAGAGACATATCTAACATTATAAAAATCCAAAGTGCTTATCATCAAAATGCCTCAACATAGTAGGGGTGCCTTAGAAATTTGTTGAATGAAATGAATAAATAAAAGATGACAGGCATACTCTCTATTTCAAGAAGCCTACAATCTAGCAAGGGAGATAGGTTACTTGTGGACCAGCATCTACCCTTTCTACTGAGCAGGAGAACTCCATCTTTCTGTATTCATGGGCTATGCGGCTTGCCTGGGGCTCTACCCGCAGTTAGAAAGACAGAGAAGATTGCTCCAGAAATTGATTCAGAGGTGGCCACCTGATCCAACCAATTCTTGCCAGAGAGAAAATATGAATCCCAGGTCTTGGGATTGAAGAGATCTTGGCTTCCACTGGTGTTGGAAGTAAGGATATAAAGCTTGGAACTTTTGCAAACAACTGGCTACTATGAGGGAAGCAATCTGAGAGTGGAGTCAGCCCAGTGGAAGGCAATCTGAGAGACTGCCTATTGGTCAATATATTTCCTTTTATCACTGTATGAGTTGGAGTTATCAGATATTTGTAATAGAGAATTTTAACTGATATAGGCATGGGCCCGTACCATTGTAAAGGAAGAGTTCCCATAGAGAATTCAAAAGAGAGGCTTGTCATTTCAATAAAGAACTCAGGAGAGAGGTGGAAATGTTTAAACCCGGCCATTAATGCAGGTGATTACTTGAATTATTAGGTAAAATTTAAGTGGAAGTTCTTGAATTAGACCCTGAGAGATGAAAAGGATCTACCCATTAATGTAGGTGAAGCACTTCCAAAAGAGGAAGCAAACAGGAGCAATGTGATGAGGCCCAATCATAGGGAACACTTAGGAATAAATGTCTGGCTGGAGCCTGAGGTCCATCTTAGGCAACGACAGGAGAGAAGCAAGGATAGGTGGGTAGGATGGAAGGCCTTGAACACCAGGCACTGCAGTATGGGATCTGTAGCAAATGTGCATCTCTCTTCCTGGGAGGTATGGCATGGAGTGGTACTGTCCATCGAATGCCCACCAGATGGCATCCCCCAGGTCTACTGCAGCCCACCTGTCTGCTTTATGAAAGATGCCTTAGGCTCTCCCGTCATTCCTGTTTCTTTCCTGACACCATCTGCAGATTTCTAATTGCCTATTTGTAGGGAAAGGGAGAGAAGAAGAGAATAGAAAGGCACCAGCAATAGGCCCTTTGGAAGCCTCAGGTCTCAATATGAAAACTGCATCCCAAAGGCACATCTCCTCACAATGGGAGTGAAAGGAGAGGTGGAGGAAAGAACCAGAAAAATAGTAATGTGAAGTTCCTCTTCATTTGCCAGGGCCATAGCAAGAAAGAATGGGGCCTTGGTAAGAGACATTTCCAAACTGACAATGAGGGTTGTATATGGCATTTTACACTCCTCTAAGGCAGAGGGCAAGTGTTCACCTTCCATACTCTCTGCTGCCGAGACCAAAGTGGGTGTTTCAGGCTAATTCTGCTCTGCTCAAATCAGCTGAAAACTTAGGCAAAATAAGCTTTCTATGTAGGCCTGGCTTCATGGGCATGCGATCTATTTAGCTGCATGAAACGTCCATGCTTAGAAGGGCCCAAAGCTAGATTTAATGCTCTTCTGTCATCATTAAAATTTTTAATATTTTTTGAACAAAAGTCTCCATACTTTCATTTTGCACTGGAACTTGCAAATTATGTAGCTGGTCCTGCTTCTATGCCTCAGGGAGTGGAGGGAAAATGTCAAAGGTCACTTAAATTACTAAGATTTGGCTGCTTTCCTTTGACCATCTCGTGGTGGGAACTTGCCTTATGTGGTAGGTTGTTGCACATGTCCCCCACCTTCTGAGCCTCTCTCCCCTGTCTTCTACTTTACCACTTTAGAAAGGGCAGCCTCTACCTCCATCAGTGAGTCCCATCTGCCTCTCAGGGGCAGGCAGAAATGATTCCCCTCCCTTCATTATATTTTCCTTGATTCTTCCTCTTGAAGGTATTTCCTCTTTTTCTGTCATCTTACATTGAACTTTTGTCACTTTTGTATTGTATTATGGTTACTTTTGCCATGTAAGATGGAGCCAGCCTAAGCTTTTAGAGAGAACAACCTAGGTTGAATGTATAGCTTTAGAAATACAAACTCTCTGAACCTCAAGGTCATTATTGGTTAAAATGGGAGGAAAAACTACTTATCATCTAGGGTAAATGAAAACATTAATTGAGATACAACTAGTGAGTCAAATCTTTTGGTTTGCCCAGGACAATCATGGCCTATGCCTATTAGCCAAATATTATTATTAATGTTGTGCCCTTTTAACTTCAAAGTGTCCTGGTTTGAACAAAAAGTTATATGGTTCTCAAGTTTCATATTTTAAAATGCCCAGGAAGGCATTTGACATGAGAGTTGGGTGGGGACACAGAGTCAAACCGTACTACTGGGCTTCTGTGTTTTTCTTGCTGACAAGACTGGAAACTTACTGAGAGCAAAAATGATCTTCTTCATGCCTGTGTCAAGCAGCAGTCTAGTTCAGACCAGTATTTGTCCAGAAATCTAGCACTTGCTTCACATAGGAAAAATGAAACAGCTTGGCCATCAGTACCCTCACCCTCATTTTAAAGTGTGCTTTTTGTGTGGAGGAGACACTGAAAGTCATTGTAAGGCCATTGGCTGGATTTTAGTTGGATTTAGTTGGGATCCCTTGGAGAGTCTTGGTCAGAGGAATGACATAATCTGACTTAGGCTTTAAAAAGATCGCTGTGACTGCTGGGTCAAGAACAGATTGTGAGGGATGGAGGTTCAGGAGACTGACTGGGAGGCTACATCAGCCACCTAGGTGAAATACGAAGCAGGGCTTGAACCAGGGCAGGAGCAGGGGAATGGTGCCATATTTTGAACATGAGGCTGACAGGTTTGGCTCATGAAGCAGTTGTAGGGAGTGAGGGAAAGAAAGAGGAGGCAAGGATGATTCCAGTGCTTTTGGTCTGAGTATTGGAAGGCCAGAGTTATTATTCATTGAGTTGAGGAAGGGTGGGGCTGGGAGCAGGTTTGGACTACCATCCTCTGTAGGAAGGGAGAGTGTCACTGGGCTTGTCCCCGGCCTCTCCCAACTCCCCATTCCTGCCTTTGGGAAACCCCAGTCCTGCCTAGGCCCTAGTCCTCTTCCCACAGCACCAGCTTCTGACCCCTACCTCCTTCAGCATCCTTTTATGTGCTGCTCTTTCCCTAGGATGTCCTCATGTCTGTCAGATGCAGCGGGAAGGAAAATCAGGTTCTACCCAATTAGCTCATCTTAAGTGGATTTCACTGTGCATTTAATTAAACCTGTTATAATCTTGAAGGGTATTTTGATACATGGCACTTGATACAGAGTAATTAGACTACTGTGGGCATGCACATAAATAATTCTGGGCTGAGGTTTAAGCTGGGCTCTGCTGCTATGGGTTTGTACCAGTTATCTTGCCAATAATTTCAAAGCTGATAATGTTTACTCACTCTAGTTTACAGCCTTGTTAGTCCTCTGGCTGGTGGATCGATTGTAAGGTCACCTGGTTATGCTTTGCTTTGGCATAGCAGAAGCATTCCTGATCTTGTCACTCCGACTTAAATGATTTTATTTTCAAAAAATTGACACACAATCATTGTACATATTTATGGGTTACATGTGATGTTTCTATACATAAAATGTATGTTTCAGATCAGGGCAATTAGCATATGCATCATCTCAAATATTTATCATTTCTTTGTATTGGGAACATTCAGTATCATCCTTCTAGTGATTTGAAACTATATATTATTACCTATAAAGCTATAGAACACTAGAGCTTACTCCTCCTATCTAGCTGTATCCTTTGACAAATATCTCCCCATCCTCCTTTCCCCTACTGCAAAAGCTCCTTGAGTGTGCATTCTTGGCCATGCAAAATTTTGCTGGCCCATTACTTTCCCAGTATACACTCAGTCTTCGAAACTTTATTCTATTGGACAACTATATCTCAATCTACCTCGAAACCTTTGCTTCAGCCACTTCCTCTGCATTGAGTTTCCTATGTTTTACGTTTATTCTGTGTTTTCAGAATAGGATAGGTTATGCTGCAGTAACAAATGGCCCTGACATCTCAGCGGCTTACTATACTGAAGGGTTTTGTTTTTCTTTCTCTCTCTCTCAGTCCTTCTGTACAACCACTGCAGGTCAAGGGCAGCTCAGCTCTATGCCAATTATTAGGGTAGAGGGAAAAGAGAACATGGGGAATCATACACTGGGTCTTCAAGCTCCTATTCAGAAATGGCATATTAATTTCCACTAACATTTCCTTGGTCAAATAAATTACATGACCAAGTCTGCCATCAATGGGGTGGGGAAGTATAATCCTCTCCTGGACAGACAGTGCATGTTGTGAACAACAATACAGTGAGAAATTGCACTACAAATCTTTCCAAGATAACTCTTCATTTTTATTTCCAAAGCGGGGGTCATTCTCTACTTCCCATTAGAGTTTCAAAAGTTTGTGCTTTTCTCCTTCAACAGATATGGAGCTGGCAGACAGGGCAGTGCTTTTTGTCATCTTTCTCATCGAAGACACATCTGTTAGACACATATTAAATGTTATGTGAATAAACATAGCCTTTTCAACTGTGCACCACCCAGGAGGCAACATTAGGAAGCAGAGAAGCCTGAGAAAGCTAGAACTGCTCCCCTTAGAAGGGTGTATGGCTTTGTTCAGTAACAGCTTTATCTCATTCTATCCTTACGACAATCTTAGGGGACATAGGTAGGATTTTTACCGCCATTATATATATGAGAACACAGAGGCCCAGAGAGACACAAAGATGCTCACTTTCAGGGTAAAGTAAATTACTGTCAGTTTAGCACTACCTTTGAACTTAAAATGATGTTTAAAAATGAGGATGACTGTTTCATGGCCCAAATGATATGTTCAAGCCTTCTGTCTAACAGGAGAATGCCTTGCTAATACATACGCCGTCCAGAGAGTAGGGACAGGTTGCGTAGGAGAAAATCATTGGGTTACCCAACAAGATTCAGATAGACTCACTTAATTCCTGGAGTTTATGCTTTTGTGAATTATTACATTAAGCTATTTTGTTAAGGAGAGCCAGAGATTTAAAATGCATTCCTTGGAATGAATGGAGTGGATCAGTATTTACCCAATACCTGTACCCCATCATATTGGGAAGTAAACAGCTTACTTTTGATTTTACAGGATCATAAACAGAAGGGACTTGCCTTGTCTCAGATAAGACTTTGGACTGTGGACTTTTGGGCTAATGCTGAAATGAGTTAAGACTATGGGGACTGTTGGGAAGGTATGGCTGGTTTTAAAATGTGAGGACATGAGATTTGGAGGGGCCGGGGGCGGAATGACATGGTTTGGCTGTGTCCCCACCCAACTCTCATCTTGGATTGTACTCCCAAAATTCCCACGTGTTGTGGGAGGGACCCAGTGGGAGATCCTTTGAATCATGGGGGCAGTTTCCCCCATACTGTTCTCATGGTAGTTAATAAGTCTCCTGAGATCTGACGGTTTTATCAGGGGTTTCTGTTTTTGCATCCTCCTCATTTTTCTCTTACCACGGCCATGTAAGAAGTGTCTTTTGCCTCCTGCCATGATTCTGAGGCCTCCCTAGCCATGCAGAACTGTAAGTCCAATTAAACCTCTTTTTCTTCCCAGTCTCGGGTATATTGTTATCAGCAGCATGAATATGGAGTAATATACCATCTCTACGAAAAAAAATAAAAATAAAAAATTGGCTGGGTGCCGTGGGACATGCCTATGGTCCCAGCTACTCAGGAGGGTGAGTTGGGTCAAAGATCGCCTGAGCCCAGGAGGTCAAGGCTGCAGTGAGCTGGGATCGTACCACTGGACTCCAGCCTGGGAAACACAGTGAGTGAGGTCCTGTCTCAAAAAAAAAACCAAAAATCCAAAATACATAAAAACATATACAATGGAAGGAACAAACTCATTTGTGGAGACAATAAAAAGTATGCTTTAAAAACTGTCATTATGTCAGTTCATTATACAGAGCTATTCATTGCCAATACATGTGCTAAGTATCAGAGATACAGAGATGGAAAAGAACTAGTTCCTGGCCGGGCATGGTGGCTCTTGTCTGTAATCCCAGGACTTTGGTATGCCGAGGTAGGTGGATTGGTAGAGTCCAGGAATTAGAGACCAGACTGGGCAACATGGCAAAACGCCATCTTTAGTAAAAGTGCAAAAAATTAGCTGGGCGTGTGGCACACGCCTGTAGTTCCAGCTCTTCAAGAGGCTGAGGTCAGAGAATTACCTGAGTTTGGGAGGCTGAGGCTGCAGTGAGCCGAGATCATGCCCCTGTACTCCAACCTGGGCAACCAGAATGAGACCTTGTCTCAAAAAACAAAACAAACTAGTTCCTGCCCTTGAAGAAACCTCATACCTAGGAGAGGAGGCATCTTCCATTGCAAGGCAGAGTAATAACTGTCAGGTAGGAGACACAAACCAAATACTTAGGGAGCACAGAGAAGGAGGAGGGGAAGGTGATACTGGAGGGAAAGCTGCTGATCCCAGCAGTATTACTCTAGTCCAGGCAGCTTATTAACCAGATTGTCAATAATGTCATGGTAAATGTTTCTAATGTTTTTTAAAAAGCCTCCAAGCATTTTATTGCATTTGACCCTCCATCTAATAAAGCTATCTGCCTACACCAAGTGGTGTCAGCATGTCACTTAACATGAGCGGCCAAGTCCATTCCAAGGTCCACAAGGGAGAGGGGCTCCTTATGAAAGCAGTTCTTCCTCCCCCTATGCCTGGTTCAACTCACACCCTCCACTATAAATTTTACCCAGGCCATGTCTGAGCTGTGTCCTGGAGTATGTTGTGTATGTATCCTAGTCCCGCTCCAGACTCCAGCGAGTATTTCTACCGTGGAGGCTAAACAGCATCAGCCAGGAGTCAGGGCTCTCAAAGCAGCCAGTATGTCTGGATTCACATCCTGGCTCCATCACTGAGCCATAAGCCCATAGTGAGGATTAATTTTCTCATCTTTAAAACAGGAATTATGAACATCTGCTTTGCTGACATCCTGTGGATATTGTGAATGCTTTAAGAATTCCCTATTATTAGCCCTGCCACCACCAGTAATACCTAACCTATACTAAAAATGTCATTTGTGCCAAGCCCTAGGCTCAGCATTTTGTGTGCAACATCTTATTTAACCCTTACAGTTCCTGAGGTTAACCATGTATTTATCTCCATTGTAGAGATGAGGTGACTATGGCTTAGTTACCTCAAGCAAATTGCCTGATATTATGTACCTATGGAGTGCCTGGGACAAGACTTGAACCTAGGTTATCATGCTACCAAGGTAAACCCCTTGTGACCACATTCTGCTCACAAAGGAAGTGGAGATATGGTGCCCAAGTCAGGGTATAAGAATTACTTAGGAAAGACACACCTGGCTGGGCACAGTGACTCAGGCCTCTAATCCCAGCACTTTGGGAGGCCAAGGTGGGCAGATCACGAGGTCAAGAGATCAAGACCATCCTGGCCAACATGGCGAAATCCCGTCTCTACTAAAAATACAAAAATTAGCTGGGCATGGTGGCATGTGTCTGTTAGTCCCAGCTACTTGGGAGGTTGAGGCAGGAGAATCTCTTGAACCAGGAAGGCCGAGGTTGCAGTGAGCTGAGATCATGTCACTGCACTCCAGCCTGGTGACAAAGTGACACACTTGGCCAGACACAGTGGCTTATACCTATAATCCCAGTGCTTTGAGAGGCTGAGGCAGAAGGATCACTTGAAGCTAGGAGTTTGAGACCAGCTTGGGCAACATAGCAAGACTCCATTTCTAAAAAAATTAAAAAATTATTTGGGTGTAGTGGTAGATGCCTGTAGTCTCAGCTACTCAGGAGGCTGAGGCTGGAGGATTGCTTGGCCCCAGGAGGTCCAGGCTGCACTGAGCTACGCTCCCGCCACTATATTCCAGCCTGGGAGACAGGCTCTATTAAAAAAAAAAAAAAGACACTCCACAACACACCACAGCACAAACACACACCACAACACACACACACATCACAACACACGCCCTGGTTCCACTTCAGCAGATTCTGGTTCAGTACATCTGGGGCTAGGGGAATTATGTATTTTTTTAAAAAGCAAACGGCCCAGGTAATTTTGATACAGTTGGCTCTTAGAATGACTTTTGGGACCTCACTTTGAATTAAAAGATGTCTCATTCTGCTCTTCTCTGGTCTACATCCTCAGACTTCTCTGGTCTACATCCCCAGACTTCTCAATCTAGGTAGAAAGCCATCCATCTATCCACTGACTCCATGCACCTGTGTGCTGGCCATCAGTGACAGAGACCAATGTAAGGCACAATTCTCAATTTGGAGGAGCTCATGGCTTCAGTTGTTCTCATCTTTACTGGAACTCTGCCTCTTTTCTGCTTCTGCAAATTAGTTCCAGACATACATTCTGGAGGCCTTGTGGAGAAAGCTCTCCTTCACCCCCAGCACTTCCTTGGTCCTTTCTTCTTCTTCCTCTTTTTTCTTCCTCCTTCTTCTTCCTCCTTCCTCCTCCTCCTTTTTCTCCTTCTTTCCTCCTCCACTTCCTCTTCCTCCTCCTCCTCTTCTTCCTCCTCCTCCTTCTCCCTCTTCCTTTTCTTCTTCTTCTTTCTTCTTTTCTTTCTTTTTTTTTTTTTGTGACAGAGTCTTGCTCTGTTGCTCAGGCTGAAGTGCAGTGGTGTGTAATCTCAGCTCACTGCAGCCTCCACCTCCTGGTTTCAAGTGCTTCTCCTGCCTCCTGAGTAGCTGGGACTACAGGTGCATGCCACCACGTCCAGCTAATTTTTGTATTTTTAGTAGAGTCAGGGTTTCACCATGTTGTCCAGGATGGTCTCAACCTCCTGATCTCATGATCCACCCATCTTGGCCTCCCAAAGTGCTGGGATTACAGGCGTGAGCCACCATACCCAGCTTCTTTTTTTTTTTTATTGTATATATTTAAGGTGTACATCATGATGTTTCTATATACATATATGTAGTGAAATGATTATTACGGTCAAGAAAATTAACGTATCCATTATCTCATATGGTTACTTTACTATAGTCCTCTTGCAGTCTGTTAGATCTCTACATCTTACATAACTGCAACTCTGTACTGTCTCACTTACATGCCCCTATTTCCTGTTCTCTCTTCTTTTGTCACAATACCTCTGAAGGAGAGGCTGAAGAAAAGAGTGCTTTGTTAAATCTGTGTTAGGTCTCACAGGACTCGCTAGCACTCTCTCTCTCTCTCTCGGTCCTCCTCCCTAACAGCCAGTTTGGTGCATACCTGTGGTTGCTCTGTTAACCTTCCTGTTGTATCCCAGCAGGTGCCCAAAATAAACATCAGCAGCCACTCTGGGACCCTACCCTCCACAATGAGGAAGAAGTTGAGAGGCTTAGAGATAGGACAGGGAGGCAGGCAGGGTCAAACCAAAGGTTCCCTTGGAGAGTCATGAGTGGGTTTTAGAGGGGTCCATGAACCCTTGAAACTGTACACGTATCCCTTACATGTATTGTGTGTGTGTGCAGTGGTGCTGGTAGGAGAGCTCATGACTGTCCCTGAGTTTGCAAAGTGTTTGTGACTCACAAAAGGTTGACAGCAACAGCTATCCATTACTTCAAAGGGGGTAAATAGTTATCTTCAGAGAAGAACTTTCATGAGGGCCCAGACACTGCCTTAATTTCTTACCCAAGAGTCTTATTCGATCTTCAACATAGTCATGTAGAGTACTAATTAGTTTCACTTAATGATTTGGGAAACTGAGATCCTGCTAGGTAAAATAACTTGGCCCAAGTCCCATAGTTACCAAGTGGCAGAGGCACAGCCCACATCCAGATCATTCCACTAGAAGAAACAAAAAGTTCTCATTCAGTCTCAAGAAAAATTAGGGAATTAACCAGTTTTAATTAGTAATGAGAATTCAATACTCACTTTTTGAGTATCTACTATATGCTAGTCAAACACACACATATATATACGTGTGCGCGTGCACACACACACACACACATATATGTGTATATATACATTTTACAAGAGCCCTGAAAATCCAGGCAAACTTTTTGTTCTACAGATGAGAAAGATGAATCCCAGGGAGGCTAGATTGTTCAAACTTCCACCACTGAGGGGTGAGGATTTAAACCCCGGTCTATTGAAGTCGTCATAGTTTTGTCTCTTTTGATATCTTTCTCACCTCCCTGGGTAATTTGCAGAATCTTTGTGGTAATTGCCTGGCTGCTGGCTGAGGCAGAGAGTTGAGGGAAGGGAATGGAAATGATGGGCTGGTAAATATCTCTGAACCTCAGTTTTTTCATCTGTGGAATGGGAGTAAGTCATGTTTTAAAGGGAAACTGTGAAGATCAAATGAGATAATGCATTTCAGTGCCTGACATGTGGCAAGGCCTTGCTACATTGGGCTGTTATTATCTGATTGAAAAGAGAAGGACACACGGCCACGGTGTGACTGTCTCCCTCCTTAGGGCTCTGCTGTTCAGCAATGCCTTAGTGGCCTTCTGTGAGGTGGAACCAGCTTTATTAAAGAGTTTCTCTTTTTCATCCTGCCAGGAGATTTGAGGAGTTCAAAACCATTTTTCAAAATATGTTTTGACATTTAATTATATACATCCTCCTCTTTGGTTATAACTTCCCTTGTCGTGTCTGCAACAAACAGGGGTTTTTGATGTACTAGCATAGTTCCTATCCCTCCATAATCAGTTTCCTGCCTTTAACAATTAGTAATCCAAGCATCAAAGTTCAAACACCTAGGTAACTTAATTATTTCTCTTTCTACTTCCCTTAGCCAGGAAGAACCAGCAAATGACACATTGGTTTATCCAGCATTTTTAAAAATGTGACTTTAGACTGCACACTGGAACCAATGACCCTTCTCTCAGACCACATTCAATTAATATGTAAATGAATTAGACCTTCTGGGTCAGAATTCAAGTTGAGAATCAAAGGAAATCCAGGGGCAGAGGAGGGAGGAATTAACTACTTAGAGGAGTAGTTCAGAGACAGTACAGGATTTAGAATTAAATCAAACAAAGTTGGAATCCTAGCTCTACCATTTACCTGCTTTTAACTATGGTCATGAGCAACTCATTAGCTCTCAATAGCTACCTCTACACAAGCTCTGGAGACTTGAGTGTCTATCTCAGGTCTATAAGCAAGATTTCCTAAACAAAGAACAAGCGCTGTGTTCCCTGAGATGAGATCCCAGATTGGAGCATGGAGGAGAGGATTGCAGACGTCCAGAGTGCAACCTTAGGACTCAGAACCCAGTTCTAACTCTACCATGGGGTAATTGTGTGGAAAGATCACTGGAGAGGCTTGTGTCTTGGCACTTTCATTTGCACGATAGAAATAATAACAAACACCTCCCTGCTATCCTCCCTCCTTCCCTCTCAGATATAGTAGAAGATCCAACAATAACTCAAGTGCCTGCCCTAGGTTAGGCCCTGTGGAAGAAGCTGAAGATACTTAGATGAATGAGGCCAACCTTGTTTTCAAGGCATTCAGAACCTGATGGGGAAACACACACTAACGACCATTTGTCATAGAATAAGGTGATTGAACTGCAGGAGAAATGTACTAGGACACTGGGAAGGAGGGGGAAGGGGCCTCTAAGCCCTCTTGGGATAAAGAGTTCAGGACATGTGACATAAAGAAAAATATTTTTTATTGGTGGAGTGACAGAAATAGTAAATGTATTTTGTCAGACATCTGTGATGTTGTAGAAAGGTACTAGAATTTCATTTGGTTTGTTCACTGTTTATTCATTTATTTATTCATTCAACACATTTCCTGAGTGCCTACCATGTACCTGTTCTTGTGCTAGGAACTGAAGTCTCACTGTCTCACTTTATATGATGATAGATCCATCAGTCTGTCATTTCTAGTCAATGAGTTGGTATTTGTATTTTTCAGCCCCTAGTTGGGGCCATTGATTATTTGCTGAAAATGAGCAAACAAAAGAACACATGTTTGATGCAGTCCAAAAACCTTAGAATTGACTTCTAAATGTCTTTGAAAGGATAAATCTTTTGTGATTCTACTAACTTGGGTCAGCTTCTGTCAAATGCACTGTGTTTGGGAAGAACTTGGCTGTTCAGAACTCTTCAGTTCCTGGGGCTTTGAAAAGAATAATTTGGCTATGTGGTCAGTTTACCATCTACTTAATCAATTTTTGCCTGGAAAGGACTTAGGAAAGGACAGAGCAACTTAGAAAAGTGGTACCCAGTATTAGAAATCTTTTCTCCTTGCTTTGTTTTTCTAGTCTTGCTTCAGTGGGGGAAGGGATATCATGTTCATTTTGGCCCAGAGCATCAGTATTGTGTTTTAATAGGCAATAAGGTATGTCTCCCCACATTCTGGAGGCAGGTGGAGCTCCCAGCAAAATGGAAGAGAAAAGTCACAGGGCCAGGGAAATATGGGGTGGGGACTGAGGACTGGAGAGGGGAACTGGGAAGGGTTTGAACTAGCAGTGACTCAACCTGAGATTGTGTGCACCTAGAACTGTGTGCAGATGTTCAAGGCATGTTAGGTGTAACAGGATGGCTTTCTTCTTGACCACAAAGCAAAGGCTTTATCCATCCGTCTACCCACCCACTCACTCCTCCCTTTCCCCACTGACCCATTCCCTTGTCCAGTCAACCAGTCGCTACAGGCAGGCTCATTTCTAGCCACGAAGTATACAGAGATGAATGAGGAGATACAGATGCATGAACAAGCCAATTAGGATACACTGTATCTACAGCAATAGAGACAAGAGGGAGCTGCTGAGAAAATCCAGTAGCTAACAACTAACTAGCTCAGCAGAAATCATGGAAGGCTCCCCAGAGAAAGTGCCAACAGAGCTGAACCTGGAAGAATAGATCTGAGATTGCCAGAACAGGTAATGTGGGGAGTTGTACCAGGAGGTGTTAAGAGCAATCTCAAGGTCATGGAGGCCAGAAAAGTCTGGAATATTCTGGGGAGTGGGAGAAGCTGAACGTGTGGCTAGAACGCAAGTTTGTGGCATTTGCACCACATTTTGCAGGATTGCTGATTTTTAGTTTGCTGAGTTTTCAAGAGCTCACCTTAGATGGCATCAGCCTTGAAAACATGAATGCATTTCAACATCAAACAAGATTAGGTTAAATATACTGGCTCTATTCTCTCATGTGTGTATCTCCTGTATGTCCCCAGTTGAAATGTCTATTGTACATCATTCATTCTTCTGTTCATTCATTTAAACACAAATGTTTATTGAGAAACTATTCTGGGCCAACAAAGGCACAGAGAGGTGAGATTTTCCACATTTACCCAGTTAAGTTCATCATAGCAACTGAGAGGAGAATTCAACTCTCAAAGCCCACACTACTTCTACTTATACCAGGCATTATACAACATGAATTTCTCTTTTGAGAATAAAGGAAGGAGCTAGCTGTTCATGGAAACTGAATTCTTTCAACTCTGAGTTTTGCTTGGCTTTGGTAATAAATATTACTAAGGAAGTGTCTCTTCCTGGTTCACTTCTGCCTGTTTATATCAGAAGGCTTGATCAATGAGCAAAACAGATGAAGACTCCTGTCCTTGGGAAGCTTACTGTACCAGTGTAATTACTCGGAATTACCTGTTCAAAATGACTTTACCTTCCAGACAGTAAGCACAATGAAGGTTGGGTTTATGTCTGTTATTTGATGATGGACTTACTACAGTGCCTAGCACATAGTAGAACCATATATATATTTTTAAACCTTTCCAGTCTGCATCCATCATCCCAGAAGTAAATGACAGCTGGCAAGCTATTCCTTGCAGGCTAATCTCATGTCCTTTGAGAGGGCTCTTAATGCATTCCACACTCATATAGCAGCCACAGTCATAAATGTGCTTAAAAATAAACAAACAGAACTTTGTTCTGCTGGGCTTTATGAATGTCATGATTACATGGGCAGAAGTGACCCATGAGGAGAGACTCCCTTGGTAGCATTTACCACCAGGGCAAAGTGAGGCTCAGAGTTGGAGGAACTCAGGTTCCATGCATAGCTAGTACTTTACATTCTTTCCTTCATCTACCTAAGCAGAAATTCACGCTGTATGATGCTGAGCAATAAGTGGAAGAAACATGGGTTTGGGGGTTGGTGCTATCTTCTTTCATTTGCTATGATGAATGTAGCCAGATGCACATGGAAAAATTAATCTCTTTGTGCCTTTGCTTTCTCATCTGTAAAATGCCTGACTTGAAGCTCAGGTGAGAGTATTGAATGAAATAATATATTGAAAGCATCTAGCCCAGTACACCCAGCGCAGCATCAGACTGTAATAGACTCAAAAAATGATCATTATCATTATTGTGGTTCACACTTTTAGGGAGATGTGTTAGGTTTTTTGGGTTTTGTAGAAAGAATCTAGGACCTAGAGACAGGGGATTTAAGTTCTCATCCCCGCTCTGTCACCTGTGAGCTGTGTGATATCAGCTTAGTTACTGAGCCTCTCTGGGCCTTGACTCCTCATCTGTTAAAAAAAGAGGTTGGTCCAATAATTTCTACTTAAATTTTTTTCTTAGCAAATTGCCCTCCTCTCAATCCCTACTTGCTAATGGCATCATTCAGCCTGTCTTGGATAACAACTGCCAAGCCTCTATAGCTACCAAAGTAGAAAATGGTGATCTATCTGGGCAAATTGGAAGGAGCTGTGTTTCCTCTGGGTAGACCAGCCCCATGCTGGAGCTGCCTGGGGAGCTGTTTGGAGGCTGTATTTTGGCCCCATTTTCTCCCAGCCAGGGTCTATAGTGCAGTGTACAACCTGACCCACCATGCACTGTGACTTTGGCCTCCTCACTGGTCTCCTGGCCTCCAGACACAGCTGTCCTAATTCAGTCCTTCTTCCCCAGTACTTCCAGGGAACCACTTCCCCACTGAACCCTAGGCAGGATTCACTCTCCTTCCTGCACAAACCCTTCACTGGCCCATCTTGGCACACCTGTCCTAATTCAGTCCTTCTTCCCCAGTACTTCCAGGGAGTCACTTCCCCACTGAACCCCAGGCAGGATTCACTCTCCTTCCTGCACAAGCCCTTCACTGGCCCATCTTGGCACACCTGTCCTAATTCAGTCCTTCTTCCCCAGTACTTCCAGGGAGTCACTTCCCCACTGAACCCCAGGCAGGATTCACTCTCCTTCCTGCACAAACCCTTCACTGGCCCATCTTGGCACACCTGTCCTAATTCAGTCCTTCTTCCCCAGTACTTCCAGGGAACCACTTCACCACTGAACCCTAGGCAGGATTCACTCTCCTTCCTGCACAAGCCCTTCACTGGCCTATCTTGGCACACCTGTCCTAATTCAGTCCTTCTTCCCCAGTACTTCCAGGGAGTCACTTCCCCACTGAACCCCAGGCAGGATTCACTCTCCTTCCTGCACAAACCCTTCACTGGCCCATCTTGGCTTCAGCATAAAACCAAGCCACTTTGTCAGGCCTCATACAAGCTTTTCCTCTCTCAGTGGGGCACCGTAAGTGCACATGTGCACCGTAAGTCTGCAGTTCCCTGGACATACAATGCTTTTCCTCACTGCAGAACCTATGCACACAAGGCCCCCTCAGCTCAGAATGCCCTCTTTCAAGTTCCTCCTCTGTACTCTTCACCCATGCTAATGCCCAGACACCCATCAAGCCTCAGCTTTGTGTCAACTTTTCCAGCAATCTTTCTGTAACCCCAATCCTTAAGACAGACTGGGAGCCCCTCTACCGAGCCTTCGTTCTTAGCACAAAGCTACCTCTTCTAGGGAAGGGCCACATGTTATAATTGAGGAAACTGAGGCCTAGACAAGAATCACAAGACCAGCAGCTGGCACTTATTGATGGCTGTGTGCCAGGTGATGGCAGCCACCCTAGGATGTGGGTATTGGCATTTCTAGTTTATAGCTGGGGAAGCTGAGGTTCTGAGTGGCATCTAGTCTCTGCTGCAGTGGTTCTCAAAGTACAGTCCCAGTCCTGCAACAGAAGCATCGGCATCAGCATTAGTGGGGAACGTGGGAGAAATGCAGATTCTCCAGCTGACTCCAGACATATTCAATCAGAAATTCTTAGGGTGGGCCCAACCATATGTGTTCAAAAAGCCCTCCAGGTAATTCTGATGAATGCCAAAATTTGATTAAAGTTTGCAAACTACCGGCCTAATATTATCCAGCTGGTCATGGGTGAATCTGGGATTTAGAACCATATGACAGATAGTTAAAAAAATTAATAAGTTTATGCTTCTAACTTTTATGCTGTGACCACCTATGGGCTTTTCTCAGTGAGGCCTCCCCTGGTCACCCGATTTAAAATCATTTTTCCCCTCCTACCATCCACTGCTAAGCATTTCCTATCTCCTGCCCTTTCTTTTACTCAATAATACTTCCCAGTTGGCATACTACACTTTTTAAATATTAGTTTACCATTTATTATTTGTCATAGTAAGATTGGGCTGCTGTAATAAAATAGCACAGACTGGGTGGCTTAAACAACAGAGATTTAGTTTTTCACGGTCCCGGAGCGTGGAAGTCTGAGGTCAAGGTTCTAGCATGGCCAGGTTCTGGTGTGAGCCCTTTATCCAGTTCACAGACAGGTGGCTACCTTCTCCCTGAGTGTTTATATGGCTGAGTGACAGGGCAAACAAGCTCTCAGATGTCTTTACCTAGAAGAGCACAAATCCCATCATGAGGGCCCTGTCCTCATGACCTCATCTCATACTAATTACCTCCTAAAGACTCCATCTCCATATGCTGTCACAATGGGGTTTAGGGCTTGAATGCATGTAGCGGGGACCCAAACATTCAGTCCACAATGATCTCCTTCTATCTGAATGTAAGGCCCAGCTGGGCAGGCATTTGTCTCTGTAGTTCACTTGCTAACTGCTAAATCCTTAGTGCCTAGAACACTGCCTTACACATAGTAGGTACTCAACGTATACTTAGAAATAAATGGTTACATAGCTGGTTGGTGACACAGAAGGGAGACTCACTGAAGTCTACTTATTCACACTTCAATACATTCCCTATGCCTCCTCAAATCTTTGCCTCCTTTTTAGTGGTCTCCTGATAGCAACTCTCTCCTTCCTAAAGAGGTCATTTTCCAGTATCATTCTTTTACCAATCATCACTTGCAGGAAGAGGGTTTTTTTTGCAACCAGCCCTGCAGAGCGGTTACCTTAGGCATGATTTAGCTAATTTACTCAGTGCTTTGTCTTAATGGTTCACCAAGTGGAGTTTTTTTTTTTTCAGTAATGACAGTACATGCATTTGAAATGTAGATATCGACCCAGGCAATGCTGTATATTCGGTTCATCAAATTTTCATGTTAAAATTAAAATTATTATTATTTTTTTTTCTTGGTGGGAAGGGAAAAGCCAAAGTATTGATTCACTGTGGCATATACTTTTCCAAATGAAAAGAGAAGGCTTTAATCAAGCATCCTTCCATGGCTACTGCCACATAATGGGAGATGAGAGCAAGAGAGAGAGAAAGAAACTAGACTCCTTTTGGAACTATCATGTTCCACTCATGGCCCTCAGCTACACACAAAAATGTGCATGGGATACTTTGCCCTGCCACCCTCAGCCAAAAGAAATGTAGTCATCATTCCATTATTTCTCTCAAAATCTTTCTAGAGTTCCCAGCTGCCTTAGTCATCATCAGAGATTCTCCAACTTCTGCTACAAGATTAAAACAATCCCCACTGTTTTTCACTTGATTTATCACCTCCTCAGTAGTGCTTCCCTGACCACCCTATCCAAGTAGGGATCACATGTTCTTCTCTATTATCATCCTGGTTTTTCTTCCTAGTACTTATCATAATCCATAACTCTTTTGTTCATTTTTTTTTTATTAGTTTATTTTTTACAGGTTTGTTGTCCACCCTTAGGTAAGCCAAGACTTTAGAGCCATAGCTAGTTTTTCCTTCCTGGAGTAGAGATGGGGAAAGAAATGTCAATTTATTTCACATTAATTTACTTGCTACACACACTGACCTGATTTACTATTCACAACAACTCCATGATGTGGGGAATAGCACCACTACTTTGTCAATAAGGCTGTTGAGGTCAGAATAGTTAAAAGATTTGGCTTGTAAAACATCAGATAAGTGAAGGGGTCTTTGGTTAACAATCAGTTCCGCCCATCTCCAAAGCAGAGCTAAGCAACAAAGCCTATAGTACTTGGAAGCCAGCTGACCTCTGTTCAAATTCCGGCTCTGATCCCTACCAGCTCTGTGACCTTGGATGAGTTACTCAACTTGTTTTAATTTCTCCACTTGTGAAATGGGAATAATAATAGGACTTACTTAATGGGGAGGTAAAATTTGGAGAATTAAAAATATAAAGGATGTTGAACAATATCTGGCACGTGATAGTTACACATTTTAGCTAGTGTTTCAACTTCACCATGCTGGCAATTCATAATTTCTCACATTTGAGTAGGTTTTATAAGACACTCTACTTTAAGACAATATTGGCAACACCCCCAAGCCCACTCTCAATACACACACACACACCATTTCCCCTATTTTCCAGATGAGGAAACTAAGGACTGGAGATTTTCTACCACTTGCTCAAGGTCAGAGAGCTAAGAAACTGGCAGAGTGAGGATGAGGTCCAGGGCCCCTGGCTCCTTCTCCAGTGGTCTGCCTCCTCAGGCCAGAATTATATGGGCTCTATGCTTCGAGGTTGCATTTATGGCCTTAAGCTGCCAAGACTTTTCCAATTCCTTGAAGGAATTGACCTAACAAACAAACGAAAAACTATTAAATGCAGTAAGTCATTTCTCTGCCAAAACAATGTGGTGAGAGATCCCATAAAAGAGGGGCTGATGAGCAGATCAGAGTGTAGAGATCTGAGCACCCTGCACACTCTCCCAAGTGGGCAAGTGAGGTTCTTTTGGGCCCTGCTGGTATCTCCCCATTGGCTTTCTGTTATCCTTCATTGCAGGACCTTAGTGTGTGAGCAGCAAGACTGGTGGCTTCCTGAACAGTGTGATTGGAAAAATTCTGCCTTTCTCTTTAACCCAGTATGTCCAAAATAATCTCTTCAATCAGACCGTCAATTCCACTATTCAAGACACAGTCAGGATAAAGCACCGCCCCTCAATTATCCTTCCCACAGGGCAAGAGAAAGTTTTCAGACTCACTTTTGAAAGATGGCCCTGCCTATTGGTGGCTTTCCTTCACTCTATGTGCCAAGCAATCCTACAAAGTGAAAGGGAAAGAGACTCATGTTTTACTTTGGGAAATTTCTGTGTTCCAGGGACAGGTAGAGTGTTTTGTGTATATTACTGTATATCATTTAACCCTATGTCGACACTGAAATATTAGTAGTATTGTTTCTTTTTGATGCATAAAGAAACAAATGCAGAAAGCTTAAATAACTTGCTAGGGGTTACATAGCTCATATTTATGGGTCTAAAATTCAAACCCAGGCATGCCCAGCTCTGAAGTCTGTGCTGTTTCCATGACAACAAAAATGACAGATCATGAGCTTAGTAGTTTGGCTTTCTGTTGACTATGCAGGTACACATGCAGCCTTTTCTTCCTTATTAGGCTACTCAAGATGGTACAAGATGGTCTCTGTTTAGACCTTGAGTCTGTTTGCTTGGAGGCTAGGCATTATACTTAGTTTCTGGAAATCTGCTCTCCTGACACCTAGAATTCAGGAGGGCTCAAGCTGGAAGTCCTGACCTGTTTTGATTCCATGTGACTGTTTCTATTAAAACTCATGTCATGTGTATATCAATGTCAATGATTTTGCACCATTCAGCCCTGAGGTGGAGCCCCAGGAGCAGTTTTCTGGGTCCTTCCTTTTGAGTGTAAAATGACCAAGAGAAAAATGTGTCTGTGGTCCTCCTAGCATTCCAGAGGCTACTGGGGGCTCTGCTATGGCTGGACCGTGTGCCAGTTCTGGGTTCTATATCAGGGGATTCCTGTCCATGAGCAGGCGGCATGCTCAGCAGCTCATTCCTACATCACTATTATCTCTGAGTCTTTCTTTCTTTTATCCACAACCCAAATGCCTTACCTTGTACTTCTACTGACACTGTGTAGACAACCAGCTTTTTAATACCCTGAGTCCCTCCATCTCTTTCCTTAGCATTTTTTTCTTCCTCCTTTTTAAAAAACAATATTTCTTTCCACTGTCATATTATAGTCATGCTTCTCAACCCACTAAAGCCTTGAAATGTTATTTGACTCCCAGGTGTGACTCTTGACTTTTGTGCCCTATCTCTACTCTCAACAGCAAGCCGCAGACATCCACAGCCATACGTAAAGCTCTGAGCGGTCTTCTCTTTTCTCCCATGCCATCCAACATAAAGCCTCACAATGTAAATCCTGTAAATCTGATCTCTCTGGAAGTCAAATGAAGTGTCCTGAACATCAATCATATGTCAAGCCCCTGCTTTCTCTTAGGCTATCTTAACTGTGCCTCAGTGCAACCCAGAGAGGTAGGAATTTTTGTACCCATTACATAGAAAAGAAAATTGAGACTCAGAGAGGTTGAATAATATGGCCTCACTCATACTCCTGAGGGTCAGAGTTAGGACTGTGACCTTTCTTTGTCTAACTTGAAGGTCAGGTCTTTCTATGACAAAGTACTGGCTAGCATTCAAGACCTTCATACTATCCTGACTTGTTCTGCTTTCTGGAAGAGCCAAGTATTACAATATGCTATTCTTTGTCGTGTTGTGACCAGGTTGAATATTAAAGCAAGGTATGTCAACTTTATGCCTCAGCAGTCACTCTATAAAGCAGCATGAAACCACACATAGCCACAAATACAAATTTAAAATGAACCATAACTTTACAAGAGACGTTTTAGAACTTACAATCAAAAAGCCATTTATTAACAGTTCCATCCACACTCACCAGTTAGATGGCCCTGTCATTTATCTGCTTGAACATCAAGCAGTTCTACAACTATTATTTTAATTAATTAATTCAGCCCTTTTATCCCTAGGGTGGGCCCTGGGAGACACCTGGCTTATTTTCACAGCAGTCCCTGATGCTCAGCTGTCAAGCTGCATCATGACTGGCACTCCGAGCTTCATGCAAGGCCAAGCACTTAATCTCTTTAACAGAGACCTGTCACCACTTGCTTTCACTCCAGCACAGTCCCAGTCTATGTTGAGACACAATGTCTCATGCACCTGTCCCTGCCTTCCCATTGTAACAGCCACCGTATGGGTTCAGACCCTCCTCAATTCTTCTCTGCATCATTGTTCCTGCAATTCACTGAGAGCCTGCTCTGTGCCAGGCACCATGCTATGCATTTCATATTCCTCTTCTCTCATCCACAAAACCACCAGGCAAAATAGGACTATCATCCCCATATCCCCCAAAGGGAAATGGAGTCTTAGAAATGTAAAGTGACTTGTGCAAGATCCCTCAACTAGGAAGTTGTAAAGCCAGGATTGAAAGTGAGCTCTATATTGACTTCAATGATTGTGATTCTTCCACTCTTCTCCATTGTTAGAATCTTGCTTTTAATATCTAAGATCTAGGAATGAAAGACATAAGCTAGCTAGGCTATATACTATGTAAAGAGGTAAAATAGAAAAGAGGCTCTTCAGAAAAAGCATGGCAGAGTGAGGGCCTGCTAAGGGGAGAGAAGACATATCAAAAAAACAAAAAACCTGTTGAGCAATCTTCTATGGATGTACTATGTACATTCTCTTTACTGTCTCCTTTGTGGACTCTTCAGTAAACTCTGTTTTGTTCCTGATATTTATATACGGTGTATTTATTTGGTGGTGGTGGTACAGCAGGTGTTCAGGGCTAACAGGAGAAGGAAGAGACAGTGGACAGTTGGATTATATGTTGATTTAAAACAGTATATGATTATTGGCCATATGTATGTCTTCTTACATGTGGGCAACAATAATGAGAAAAATGTCAATATCACTGATGATTAGGGAAATGCAAATCAACACCATGATGAGATGCCACCTCACACCAGTCAGAATGGCTATTATTTAATCAAAAGGTAACAGATGTTGGTGAGGCTGTGGAGAAATAGGAACACTTGCACACTGTTGGTGGGAGTATAAATCAGTTCAGCTATTGTGGAAGACAGTGTGGCAATTCCTTAAAGACCTAAAGACAGAAATACCATTTGACCCAGCAATCCCATTACTGCATATATACCCAAAGAAGTGCAAATCATTCTATTATAAAGACAAATGCATGCATGCTCATTGCAGCACTATTCACAATAGCAAAGACATGGGATCAACCTAAATGCTCATCAATGATAGACTGGATAAAGAAAATATGGTACCTATATACCATGGAATACTATGCAGCCATAAAAAGGAACAAGATCATGTCCTTTTCAAGGACATGGATGGAGCTGAAGGCCATTATCCTTAGCAAGCTAATGCAGGAAGAGTAAACCAAATACTGCATTTTCTCACTTATAGGTGGGAGCTAAATGATGAGAACATATGAACACATAGAAGGGGAGAAACATACACTGGGACCTATTGGAGGGTGGAGGTTGCAGGGTGGGCGAAGGGACAGGATCAGGGAAAATAACTAATGTGTACTAAGCTTAATACCTGGGTGAAGAAATATCTGCACAACAATCCCCATGATACAAGTTTACCTATGTAACAAACCTGCACTTGTACCCTAAACTTAAAATGAAAGTTAAAAAAATAAAATAGCAGGTGAAACAGGGTGATGGTTGCAGGGGGCAGGAGGGAGAGTTCCCACACCTGGATGAGGACGGAGGGCATTTCAAATGAGGATACAGTTTGTGCAAAAGTCCAGAGCTGTAATGAGGCCCACATTTCCCAGCCATATATGTTCCTGGGAATATGATGGTTTTGGTTTTCAGGAGGATCCTTTCTCCACAGAAGATACTGAACTTACCTGCTTTTGTTCAAAAGGCTATATAGACCTTTCATAGTGATTTCTGACCAGTTTTCAGTCCCAAGCAGTAGCTTTACAAGTTCTGCCTTTTACATTTCCCCTATGCTGTTTAAGCATTAAAAAAAAAGTAGAAGAAAAAAAGGAAATCCAGCCATTTCAAGCCCATTGCCTCTTAGCCTCTTAGCTGCCCTAGGGGGTGCCACCTCTAAGCTGAAAACTTCTGTAATTGTTTGGGGCTCACTGGGCCTCCCGGTGACACCTTCATTTAATGCCATTACAGTCTGGCTCCAGGTTCTTAAAAATTGGTACCTGTGCTCTTTGCTTCTGTTGCCAGAAGGAATTGCTCTTAAAAGCTATCCTTTATGCTACTAAATTAGTTGTTGCTACTGCTTTGTGTATCCAGGTAAGATGGGAGAGTCGAATCCTTCATTCTCTGGGTTGTGGAGGAAGTTTGAAGCGTGTGTCAGAGTGTTTCCCAAAGCATGTCCTGTAGAACACTGAGCCCGTGATATCAGCTTCCAAATGTAAGTTTAGTAGTCAAATATTTTTGGGAGATGTGGTATAATGCATCCCAGCCTGAGAGATTCCTAACGCATATTGGCAGATTAAAGGCATGGAGAAAAGGCCTGCAAGAAAAAAATCTTTTTAACCCAGTGTTTCCTAAACTTATCAACAAATAGGGAATCCTATTTTTGCATTATTCTTGCACCCTTTGGTGAGTGCTGCTCTAGGCAATAGCAACCCCTTCCAGGTGTATGGTATCTAATATTTTACATTCAGTTAGAGCAATACTATGAGGAAAGCAGTATGACTCGCATTTTATGAGTGAAGACATTGAAGGGCAAAGATGTTAGTGACTTGTGCTAGGGAATACAGCTGGTAGGAGGTAGTTGAAAATTAGGGTCTCTGTTTTGTAGGGTAGGGGGCCTTTTTGCATCAAGCAACAGGGCCTTTTTGCTGAGGCTATTTTCACCCTTCAAGGTTGGTTTAGACCATAAATACATATACACACGTGCATGTGTACACACACACCCAAAATGTGCTTTATAAATAGTCTAGTTATTATTACTTCAAAAAATCCCACTATGGGGTAAGTGGGGAAAGCTAAAGAAATTCTTATTTAATGCAGAGGAAGCTGGGTGCTTCATATACATTACCTCATAAATGTTTGAACTAATCTTTAGAGGTAAATATCTATATCCCCGTTTTATAGAGAAACACACCCAGGCTCAGAGAACTTAGGTAACTTTCTTGGTGTCACAGAATACCAGAATGCTCAGCCAAGCTTCACATTTATGTTTGATTCCAAAACCCATTCTCTGTCCTTTTATCCTACTACCTTTTGCTAGTGAATGTCACTATTCCTCTTAGCCTAGAACCTAACAGAGGAAGTTAGATTTACCCAGTTGCCTCTGCAGAGTAAAATGATCTGTGTTCCAACAGGTGGTTTAGATAAGGCTGGTTTTTCCTGGTGGTTTGAGAAAAATAAGAGTATAGAAAATTAGTAACTCTGCCCTAAAAGGAGATCAAAGGGAACTGATGCTTAAATGGTTTGACAGTGTTATGCCCGACCCTGGAAGGTGAATTTGGGACTTTATCCCTTAAACAAAAAGAATAGTTGGAGCCTTATTAGGGAACTGAGCAAAACTAACCAATATAAGGGCTCGGACACTGCCCAGGCCAAGAAGTTGCCAAGTTGTATGGAAAAGCAGCTCATAGCTAGGAGAGGCCAAGGCCAAGTTGTATGGAAAAAGCCGAGTCAAGAGGTAGAAAGGCTGAGGTTTCCAGTCTGGGCTGTGCATCCATAGAGTATGGGATCTTGGCAAATCTCTTAACTCCTCTTGGCCTTAGTTTCTCATATTTAAAATAAAGGGGTGTGAAGAGATGCCCAGAGATGGTAATTACTATGGGGGAGGGGAATCAGGTTTCTGCCTGGAGGCCAGAGGAACCCAGTGTCTGCTCTGTATTGTCTCCTCTGGCCTCATTCTGGAAAGAGGCCTTATTTTAGGTCCCCCAGAGGGGAGAAGGTTTGGTGAACTCAGCCTCCCAAAATGAACACAGAGGGGAGTCCCATTCCTCACCATACCTCATGTTTAGCACAGAGAGCACTGGGAACAACAGACCCGGGACCATAAGGAGGCTCAGCACATGGGAGGTTGGGGGCTTTTCCCCATTGGTTACTTGGATACCTGAGTTTGTGTCCCAGGTGGAAAACCTGCAGAGTTTGCTTGCTGTTTGTCTATTCAGGGGTATGGTTTGTGTGGAAGTGCAGGACACACTGCTTTGGATCCTGCATCCTACTCTCCAGCTAAGTGGGTTGTGGTCATGCTAAAGAGGGAGGGAGGCAGGATGAGGCCCTGGGACTGTGAGGGGAAGGGAAGGCAGGGTTGCCAGCATGGGCTTGGGAAGGGTCTCTAGGCTTGAGCAACAGAAACTTCCAGAGGCCCCCACAATGAGTGATTGGATTAAATGATTTCTCAGCCCCATCCCAGCTCACACATGAAGTGTTGATTTCATTTCCCTACCTTCCATGAGCAATGCAGCAAACATCAAGCACCACAGATGTGCTCAGACTTGAGCCTGACTCACAGAAGAGAGTCTGGGGCTGCCAGGCTTCAGACACCAGATTATAATCAGCTTCTTCCCAGGCACTGTACACATGAGGCCCATGCCATGGGGAAACAGTGCTCAGGCGTGGTTCAGACTCTGAAGAGACCGTGGAAAGTTCACCTGACAGAAAAGATCTGGAGGAATTCACCTCACAGATCTCTCAACAGAGCTAACAGTGTTCTTTGGGCCCCTGTTACTATTTAAGTGAGAGTTGCAAAGGCAGCCTCTCCTAGATTACAAAGTGTGGGTGGAAGTCATCAATACTTCAATAGTACCAGCTGTTGGGACCTACCCTCAGGCCTCTCCTACACCCTCCCTGCCAGGCTCCTAGCCATCCTACCAGGGAGAGTTGGCAAGTGCTTTTGCCTTGGGCCTGGAGGTCGGGAATACCGTCAGCAGTGGTGTCAGGGTGAAGCTAAAATACGGCATCTCCAGGGGACACCCAGGCTGTGGGCCACAGCAGAGGCTGCAGCGAGGAGCTCAGCATGCACAATCTGGGAGGGCAGGGATGGGCCCAGTGGAGTCTCCACCACCCAGTAGTTCCTCAAATTGTTGAACGTCTGATTAGTGTGGAGAGGTGGTGAAGGAGGGGCCACCGAGTGGGTCTCAGAGTGCAATGGGAGAGATTTGGGAACCAGAGGTCTTTGGAATTTGGTTTTAGAGAATTAAGGATGAATTAAGGAAGGAATAATTTCTGAGTGCCTACTCTAGGGGACATATGTGAGGTTGACACCTCACATGAGTTACTCTCCTTAAATCCTAAACAAGAATTATTATCATCCCTCTTTATGAGCTGAGATTTGAGAGGCTAAGTGAATTACCCAGAAACAAATCATTTCTAAGTGAAAAAGGCAGGATTCAAATCTAGGTCTTCTGATTTATCTGCCTTCATATAGTTAGGTCATTATTTTTCCCATTTTATAGAGAAGACTGAGGCCCAGAAAAGCAACCCATAGCTAGGGGAGAGGGCAAAATGGAGACTAAAATCCAGTAATCTGGCTTGATAGCTTTGCTCCATTCATGGACTGCTTGATGTTCTCCCAGGACATCCAGGTCTCCCTCACCCAGGTCGGCATTGAGTGTACTCAGCAGCTTGTCCTGTTCCGATGGGGGCTGGGACTCACCCCACCCTGCAGTCCTCCTCTTCTCCCTCATCTGTTTAGGTAGCCTCTTTGGGGATGGCAGACATCTGGCTCACAGCTGGCCTGAGTGAGGCTCATGCAACTCTATACCGAAGGATGTGGGCTTCATGTGTGTTTTTCTTTTCTCTATTGTAACAAAATTGGATAATGAGCCTGGTGAATGAAGCTCCAGCCAGGGAGTGCACAGAAGCCCCAGCTCTGCCATGCTGTGCCATTGGGTTACCGTCTCTGGGTCCTGGTGTCCCCATTTGTAAGAATGTGGGGTTATGCAAAATGACACCCAAGATCTTCTCCTGGTACTGACTTTCTAGAACTCTATGTAAAATGGTTACTACACATATACCAGGAGAGTCAAGCATTCTTCCTTCCCCATGTAGTGAAATCTAAAATTAAATATGCATAAAATATTTTGATGTTTAAATCAAACCTTGGCATTTTCTATTCCCTTTATTGTTTACCCTTGTATGAATTTTTTAATAATAGTCTTCATTTTTTGAGAAAAAGATATTTTCTCTTAAAAGTACATAGAATTTCAAACTCTTTTTGTTGTTCTTATGCATTCTTTCTTAAAACCTTAACTAAAAACGAAGGAAAAAGGAGATAAAGTGGCCTAAATATAAAAAACTTTCTGGGGTTCCTGTTTATTTACATCTTAAGATAGTTAATATTTGTGTCAACCTGGCTAGGCTATGATGTCCCGCTGTTTGGCCAAACACTAGTCTAGATGCTGCTGTGAATGTGCTTGTAGGTGTGAATAACACTTACCATCAGTTGCCTTTAAGTAAAGCAGATTACACTCCATGATGCGGGTGAAACTCATCCAGTCAGTTGAAGGCTTTAAGAACAAAAGCAGGTTTCCCAGAAAAGGAGGAATTCTGCCTCAAGATTCAATGTGTAAATCCTGCTTGAGTTTGAGTTTCCAGCATGCCCTGTGAGTTTCCATACCTTCCCTATGAACGTTGGACTTGCTAGCCCCAACAATTCCGTTAGCCAATTTCTTAAAACAAATCTCTATTTCTGGTCCAGTTGTGGTAGCTCACATCTGTAATGCCACTGCTTTGGGAGGCTAAGGTGGGAGGACAGTGTCAGGCTAGGAGTTTCAGACCAGCCTGGGCAACATAGTGAGGCCCCATCTCTACAAAAAACTTAAAAGTTAGCTAGGCATGGTGGCACACGCCTGTAGTGCTAGCTACTGGGGAGGCTGAAGCAGGAGTATCACTAGTGCCCAGGAGTTTGAGGTTACAGTGAGCTATGACTGCGTCACTGCACTTCAGCCTGCGGGGCAGAGTGACCCTGTCTCAAAAAAAAAAAAAAAAGTCTTTATTTCATCTATCTGTCTCTCTATCAATCATGTATGTATGTATCTATCCAGGTTTTTTTTTTTTTTTTTTGAGACGGAGTCTCACTCTGTCGCCCAGGCTGGAGTGCAGTGGTGCGATCTCGGCTGGGTTCACGCCATTCTGCTACCTCAGCCTCCCGAGTAGCTGGGACTACAGGCGCCCACCACCACGCCTGGCTAATTTTTGTATTTTTAGTAGAGACAGGGTTTCACCTTGTTAGCCAGGATGGTCTCGATCTCCTGACCTCACGATCCGCCCCCCCTTGGCCTCCCAAAGTGCTGGGATTACAGACGTGAGCCACTGTACCTGGCCGTATGTATCTATCTATCTATATCCTATTGGTTCTGTTTATCTGGGAAGCTCTGACATACACATCCGCTAGATTGGAAGACTGTTTCCACTAGAAATGTCATAGGATCCATGGTTCTCAGAAACTTTCCAGGAGTGCTGTCTTCACTTTCTGGCGATATCATATCATGGCTAGTGAATCTGGGACTCAAGTGACCTGGGTGTGAAGCCAACCCCACTGATTACTAGCTATGAGGCCTGGTGTAGGCAGCATTCCCCCTGGGCCTCAGTCCCCTCATATCTGCAGCAGGGGGTGGGGAATGGGCTATGTGACGATAACACCTTGCTCGGGGTTGTTGGGAGGGTCAGGTGAGACAATGCATTAAATCACTTGACACAGAACGTGAACTGCACGAAGAGTAAACACTACCCATATTATTCCAGTGACTCCTTCTCCTCGGATTCCTCCTCCTCCTGCTTCTATTGTAATTATTAACTGGACTCAGACAACATTTACGGAGCACTGCCTGGTTGCCAAGCCCTATGCTGGGGAGCCGGTGATGGGAGATGAAAGTCAACATCTTTACCCTTCAGGAGCTGAGTCAATTGAGAGAAGAAAGCTCTGCATGCTCTGTGAGCCACAAGACAAGATGATATAAATCAAAGCTCTCCCAAGCCTTCAAGGCCCAACCCAAATCCTATCTCCTTCACAAAACCTTTCCAGATCCCCCTATTGAAAATTAATCTCCTGACTCCCATGTCCCCAGGGCCTTTGGCTTGTACCTTTCCTATGGTCCTTACCACTATTTACCTTGCGTAAGAGTGATTTATGCACATGTCAGCCTCTTCCACTAGAATGTGAATTCCTGGGGACAGAAATATTTATGAAGGGCCTTTCTGTGACTTTGACTACTGTATGAAGGACCAACATAACAACATCAATAACCCACTTCACATTTTAAGATGATTTTATGACAAAATAATTAAAATTAAATGTAATTAAAACATTTTCACATATTCATTCTCATAGCCAACAGTGTTTTGTGTGTCCGTTTCATAGATGCTACGCAGGAGGCAGAGAGCTGGCTGTGACCTGTACAAGGTCACAGAACTAGTTAACAGCAGGGCTAAGCCCAGAACTTGGCCCATGTGTGCTCAGCAGTCTAAGTCTGGCACTTAACCGATGTGGCTGTGTTGCATATTCCTAGTCCCATTATATCACCCTTAGTGAGCAATTCTGTATTCTGCTATGCATAAGCAGTTTGGCTTCCTTGTCATGAGTGTGGTTTAGTAAGTTCTCTCCCTGTTTAGACATAAAACCAAGCCAGTTGAAACAAATTGCATCGTTTAAGTGCCTTTCCAGACTGGTTGTGACTCTTGCCCTGACAATTTTTAGGTCTGCAGAGGCTCCTCTGTAGCAATTTTCCCCACAAAAACCATGTGGCTTCAGAGTGATTAGAGTTGGGTGTGCTTGAACACTGATCTTTCCACTCCTCCTCCCTCAAACTTCTCAAGGCTCTGTGACAACATTGAGAGATAGGCTCAGTTGTCTGCCATTGACAAATGAGGTGATTGAGGCTCTGAGAGGTGGAGTGACTTATGTCCCTGAAGCTGCCACTGTTAGGATTCAAACCCACGTCTGTTTGTCTGTTTGGATGCTAAAGACTTTCCATTATGCCCACATTGAATTCTTTTCGCTAATGGGGAGGGACTGGGAAAGCAGGGCCTGACTCTGTTATCTCTAGTGACCAACTTTATTTGTAAGATGTCAAATATAGGAGTGATTTTTCTGGGAGACTTAGTCAGAATCATTGGATAATGACCATGAGTCAAAGATTCACTTTTGAGATTGGTACACACAGCTTGAAGGCTGGGTATGATGATATGATTTTTTTTTTTCTCTCCCAGTTTGAACATATTAATTGGCAGAAGTTTCCCCTGTGATCTTTCAGTACAACATTCTTCCTGCAGCCACACCTGACCAGTGGGAGGACTGACTAAATCCTTCAACCTCTCCATCCCATGCCTTTACATCTGCTGTGTTTCCCACGTGGTGAGTCTTTTCTTTACGCCTCTAACTAGGCTCCCATCTGTCAACATCCCACTGGACTGGGCATATGGACTGGCTGAACTGAGTTGATTTGTACTTTGGCAAGACCAGTCTTCATGCAATAAACATTAAGGGACAAGTCAAAAGCAGAAGATAACTAATAATGGAAGGAAAGGAAAGAGAGTTGGTGAGGGCCAGATTTGGCTCAGAAACTTGAATTTCTTTTGTTGGGCAGTACAGAGCCAAGGCGGTTTTTGAGCAGAGAAGTGGACCACATGATATAACTTATATTTTAGGAGGGTAGATCTGGTAGGAGAAAGCAAAAGTATGAAGGCTGCTTAGTAGATTCTTAGAATAGTCTAATTACAATGTGATGAGAGCCTGAGGCAGGGAAGTAGCCGTAGACTGGACAGCAGGGATAGATGGGAGGTATTTTGAATGGGGTAGACTGGAGGCATTTTCTAATGGGGTCTCACAAAAAATGTGGCACAACACAGAAGAAAGCATACAGGCTTTGGAATGAATCATTCTCGGTTATGAATCTCAGCTCAGTCACCTGCAGGTGTGTGACCTTTGGCAAGTCATGTAAACTTGCTGAGTTTCAGTTCTTCATCTGTCAGATAGTAATATTTGACAACTCAGACCTGTTGTGAAAATCAATAGAAGCGACAAACATGCAAAGATAGTCACATTGCAGAGGATCAGTTAGTGATCGCCATCAGAAAGGGAGGTGGCAATGTATCCTAGCTAAGGGCAGGCCTAGAAGTGTTGCACTTCTACTCCTTTGCAGCTGTTTGAAGTTGGGAAAATGACTGAACCTGGGTGAATCTTGGTAACATGGGAATAACAAGAGCTCTCCCACAGATCTTTTTAAATGAATATCATATTAAATTAGATAAATGTATGGGAAGTGATTAGCTTATGATGGACACATAGGAAGCCCTCAGGTAAAGAATAGTTGCTAATATCATCATTATTAGGGCCCGATGGGCACTGCTGATTGGCTGAATCAGCTTCCATTTCTACCCCATTTTCTCTTTTCTGCTTATACTACAGAATTTCTAAATACTGTCTTTCCTAGCCTCCTTTGTGCTGGGAGTGGCCATGTGACACAGTTCTGGCTAATAAGACATGAGCACATGTCTGCTGGAGGGTGCAGGAAATGCTTTTAAACTCAAGATTAAAGGAGGAGCCCCAGTCAGTATTACTCAATTTCATTCTGCCCCTTATTCCTGCCTTAAGTTCACGGATCATGCCTGAGGCTGGGACAGACAACTCACAACCATGAAGAAAAGACAAAGAGAATCACAAAGATGCCAGCCCAACGCTAGGAAGCTATTAGCCTACACCAATGCCAACAGCCATCCATTTATCAGACTTCTTGTCATGTGAGAAGAATGAACCTTCTGCGTGTAAGTCACTATTTCATCTGTCAAACAGTAATATTTGACAACTCAGATCTGTTGTGAAAATCAATAGAAGCGACAAACATGCAAAGATAGTCACATTGCAGAGGATCAGTCAGCGATCACCATCAGAAAGGGAGGTGGCAATGTATCCTAGCTAAGGGCAGGCCTAGAAGTGTTGCACTTCTGCTCCTTTGCAGCTGTTTGAAGTTGGAGTTTTCTGCATACTTGTAGCTGAATGCAGTCTTATTTGATAAAAGAGGTAAAGGGAGGAGAGCAGAGAAAGGTCACTAGGTGCTTCAGAGCATCAACATTCTAGCTTAAGGAAACTGCTCCATGTTTTCCATATAGTGTCACTGTTTTCCCTCTTACAGGGACCTCCCTGACTGGAACCCTCACTCTCCTCTCAGCCCCTCCAGCCCCCATCTCTGCCTGCATAAATCCTTTAAGGCTCAGTCTAGGGTCACCTTACCTATGAACTATCTTAAACTCTCCGTGTAGAATCAATCTTTCCTCTTTTAATTTCTGTTATAAAGACTTACAATAATCATATCCGCAAATGGCTATGTAGTGTGTTATTGGTGTTCATAGCTTACTTCTACTAGTAGAAACTAAGTTCCTTTAGAGACATTATTTCCGAATAAGATACACACAATCTTACAAAAAATATTAGGTATTATTATTTTGTTCTTTAAGTATTTGGTCTATTCATTAAGTAAACATGTACTAAGAATCTACTATATATACCATTAGGGTTAATAACTTAATCTCTAATGACAAACAGTTTGGGCTCTATGGAACAATTTACTCAGTTTCTTTGTCTTTCAAATAGGGATAATGGTAAAAATAGAGATTTTATGAAGAATAACTGAGTTAACATCTGTAAAATATAGAGAACAGTATCTAGAATACAGAAAATACTCAGGAAATATCTATTGTTAATATTATTATTATTGTTGTTGTTTACCAAGCTATTAGTTTCTAAGAATATACTTGTTTTCTACCAAACAGTAGGACCTCAGCAAATGTTGACTGAGTAACTTGTGAATAACTTGCGTATGTGTACCTCTGAAATGTTTAAAAAACTGCAAATGAAACTAATTTAAATTCATATATACTTAAGTATATTAATGTTCATGAATAATTCACATGAACAAATACGTGTTTTTCTATTGATTTTCTTTGGAGATTGCATTGAGAATTTCACAACAGCTCTTAAAGTAATTAGAGAAGCAGTGGCAACTACCACAAAGCCAGAAACAGGAATGGCTTAAGTCAATTAGAAAACTCCTTTGCTTTTAAATTCAACAGTTGTCTATTCTCTGCCTGCCCTGGTTTAGCACCTAGAGAGCCTTCCACCACATGAGCCTCCAGAGTGAAAGATGACCCTTTCCTCTGACCCACAGGAACCCCTGATAGTTTCAGCCCAACATACGGCAGCAGCTTCATTTCCAATCCTTGCCGAGAGCCTGGGCACTGCAATCAGAAGGTCTTTGTGTAGATTCTTGTTCTGATGATTGCTAGGTGTGTAGTCCCTCTGGGCCTTAGTTTACCATGTACAAAATAGAATAATAAGGCTATTCCTCATACTGAGTTATTGTGAATCTTGGTTGTGTAATAATCTAGGTGAAGTGCTTACCGTGGAGCTGAACACATGGTACATGATCAGTAAGTGTGATTCATCATGTCATGCCAGTTCACCTAACAGTCTAGGCACATTGTCTTCTTAACTGAACTCCTTCAACACTACACAATTTTGTACCTGCTCTTCATACCACACAGTCCTTTTTCATGTTTTCTATTTTATTTATTTATTTTTGAGACTGAGTCTCTGTCACTCTGGCTGGAGTGCAGTGGTGCAATCGTGGCTCACTGTAGTCTCAATCTCCTTGGCTCAAACAATCCTCCCACCTCAGCATCCAGAGTAACTGGGACTACAGTCACATGCCACCACACCCAGCTAATTTGTTAAATTTTTTTGTAGAGAGAGGGTCTTCCTATGTTGCTCAGGCTGGCCTGAAACTCCTGGGCTCAAGCGATCCTCCCGCCTTGGCCTCCCAAAATGCTGGGATTACAGATGTTAGCCACCACGCCTGGCATGGATAAAATTCTATTTATTCGCCAAGAGTCATCACAGATAACACCCTAATGAGATACATGACATGATGTGATCATGCATTCTGAGTTTATTATCTTTTTGGGGATACAAACAAGTAAACATAGTACTGACAACAACAGATAACATTTTGAGTGAATTGCTTAAAGGACCGTTTACCAAGCACCCATATATTTTACTAGCCTGGAATATTTGACATGTCTTTCCATCTACCATTCAATCTAAGTGAGCCTATTACTAACAAAGACCCTGAGAAGAGAATCGTATTCTCTTAAATTGAGGTGGAATGTCAGATCATTGCTGAGTCAAGGAGGGACTGATACTTGTTAAGTATCTACTATCTGTTGGTACTTTAAGTATGAGGGCCTTATATATCCTCACCTTTAGTCCTTACTACAACCCTAGGAGGTAGATAGTAGTATTGATTTTACACAGGAGGAAACTGAGGGACAGAGATGCTGCGTTACTTGCTTGTGGTAACAGTGGACATATAGTGGCTTTGGGATTTGAACTCAGGTCTCTCTGCTGACAGAGTCTGTGTATTTCTCTAGGTTTTGCTGGAGAGGAGCTAGAGCAGTATGGAGTTAGGGGGTGGATAGAAGATACAGTAAGGAGTTGGGGCAGGCAGGAAAGTCAAACTTTTTCTCTTCGCCAATCTTATGAAGGGCTGATCCTGACTAAAACTCTGGCAGATGTACATTAATAATAGAAAAACATTTCTGTGTAGACTCATTTTGTTTGCAGAATGGAAATTACTGCATCATGTTCTTATACACAAACGTGTTTTATTTGGAAACCAAGAACTTTGATCATCTTGTGAATTCACATTGAATTACACCTGGCATGTTGGAAATCCTGTTTTAGATCTAGTCATTCCTTAATTAGAATCCAGATTCTGACATATGAATTGTCAGGCTTCAGGCCAGTGACTTAATGGAGCCTCGATTGCCTCATCTAGAAATGAGATTATTGATTGTATCAACTCAGAGGACTATAAAATGAAGTGTGATTAGGAATGCATATATAATTTATCATTTAAACAGGAACATGTGAGAAGTAGGTTGGGGGTATTGGTCCTGTTAAGAATTTTACTGGGACAACAAGTGTAAACTGATCTTGAGCAAATTATATTGTATTGTCACACCAGGTATGCTCTATAAGAAGTGTCTAGCACAGTGCTTCCTATCTTGTAAGTGCCAGCAAATGCTCTTCCTTGAGAGTATTTTAAGCACAATCCCAAAATTAAGTGACTTTGTCCTGTTTAAAATTTTCTGAATGTATTAGACTACAGGCCGGGTTCTATTAGTTATTCATATTCTCAAGTGTGACAGAGCAGTGAACGTGTAGAGACTAATCAGAACAATGAAATAGGATTCTCAGTGCAGTTAGAAGAAGACAAGAGGATTCATTCAAAGGGAAGAAGAAAGAAGTATGTGCCGTAATCTTTTTAAAAACAAACAGAGAACATACCAGCTTCAGATCAGAAGATGGGAGCGGGGATGTAAATGAACAAAAGGCAGGAAGTTAGAGCAGTCCATTTATTAACCAACATCCACAAAGGAGTGAAGGTGGAGAGGCCAGACTACCCCAGCAAGCTGAGGCACCTTCAGCAACTGCTGAACAATACTCTAGCAGATCCAGCAGGGGATAAAGGTGGACTACATCTAGGATTTGGTTGTTTCTGACAGAGGATACTTAATAAATGTTAGTTTCCTTTCTTTCACTTCATTTGTGGTAAGGATTGATAAAATAATCTGACAAGTTGGTTTATAGTTTATACCCATAGCCTAATAACTACTGAATGGAGTAGAAGTTGATGATCACTAATGCCTGCCTAATCATTAGATCTTCATTCCTTTCTCCCTTCCCTTACCTTCTTCTCTATCCTCTTCTTCTTCCCCCCTCCCCTCATCCCTTCCTCTCTTCCCTTCTTCCATCCTCAGCTATTTATTGGGCCAGGAACAGAAGATATGATGGTGAATAGACAGGCCTGCAATTTATCAGGAAGACAAACACCAAGGAGATAATTAACTACAATGGTGTTAGGTACCCTGAGATCTGAGTCCACTCCTCACCTTGGGCCCTTCATTTTTTTATATGTGCTTGACATGTCCATGTGACTATTCACAAAGCATCTCAAACATAACATGTCCAACACTAAACTCGTGACCTTCCCCTCACATCCAGATCTCCCTGATTTACCTGTCAGAGTTGATGGTATCATTTGGTCAACCCAAGCCAGAAGAAGCCTCGGGGTTACTTTTGACTCTTTCCTCTCATCAATTCCTTTAATTCTATGTGTTATTTTTATTTATTTTAAATTATTATTATTATTATTATTGGCACAGGGTCTCGCTCTGTCACCCAGGCTGGAGTGTAGTAGCGCAATCTCGGTTCACTGCAACCACTGCTTCCCAGGCTCAAGCAATTCTCCAGCCTTAGCCTCCTGAGTAGCTGGGACTGCAGGTGCCCACCACTACGCCCAGCTAATTTTTGTATTTTTTGTAGAGGCAGGGCTTCACCACATTGCCCAGCCTGTTCTCGAACTCTTCAGCTCACAGCAATGTGCCTGCCTCAGCCCCTCAAAGTGCTAGGATTACAGGCGTGAGCCACGGCACCTGGCCAGTCTATGTGTTATTAAGACTTGGGTTCTCCTACTATATTTTGCCTTTTTGTTTTTGTTGATGATGAAGATGACAAGTCAGTGGGGAGGGTGGCTACAGAGGGGAAGGGGAGTTCTCTGTTCACCCTGCTTTATTGGAGTAAGAGTGACTTATTTGCTAAATTTTTTCAGTCAATGATGAGAAAATCAACAACATATCCACCAGGACACCCTCCACCCTTCATCCCGCCACATCTATCATCTATTTACCCATTTGAGTAATGACAGGAATAAGCTGCTTCATAATTAATCTCATTTTCCCTGAGTGTTTGGAGTTAAAAATCATTTGCATTTCCACAATGGTCCAGCAATCCCTTATCCCATCCATCAATTGGAATGGTAAATTGGCTGCCCAGTTTCCATCTGATCTTTAATTGAATAACTGCATGTCATCAACACAAATTTGCAGTTTGGCCTAGAGCTTGTTTTGGAAGGGCTTTGCTTCTTTACTAAAGTGTTTCCAATTTTTACTTTATGTTACATCCACGTACAGGATGTGACAGTGTGTGTGTGCACAGAGAGAGGGAGAGAAGTATCTGGGGGTGGCAGTGGGGAAGAGGTAGAAATGAAGGTGTTGGAACTGCAGAGGCACACACACCACTAATTAAAATGGGGGAATAGCATTCTTTCATCGGGGCCACAGGCAATGAACGTCCCTTGGGGAAAAAAAAGTGGAGCCTCTAATACTCAGACATTTGCAACTGGATAATAACTTTGCAAAATGTGACTGACAGTTACTAGATTATCTCCTTAATCACACCTTTGTTTCCATTAAGCAGAGCTTATGCTCTCAGCAGGTTTCAAACATGTGTTAATGTTGAACATCCCATGGAAAAATCAAAGAGCTGTAGGGACTGGAGTTTTGTGGAGGGACTCCACAAAGAAAGAAAGATTCTGGGGTGAGGGGCAGAAAAACCAGTGTGGAGTGAAAGCAGCTTCAGCCTGCTCTGCACTGGCTTCCCCGGCCATGATGTCTCAGAAAGTCAGGAACATCAGTGAAAGATGATAGAAATGTAGGGGAAAGCATGAAAATCAGCAAACCCTGCAGAAATTTTGTTGTCGTTTTGTCTTAATAAAATCTTGGGATTCCAAAAGTCAGTTGTTTTAATGGACTAATTCTCGGAGATTTAATATATCATTTTATTGAGTCTTCTTTGATTCACTCCAAATGTCTAACAACTCTGAATTGTTAACCTGGCTATAAACCCTCCGAAAGAGAGGAAAATGATCAGAGTACCAGTCTTTGTGGGTTAAAACAGAGCCCCCAGTAAGATCCAGGGTACCTTAGGAGTTACTAGAACCTCTTTGTAGAAGTTTGCAAGGTGAGGACACTGGGAAATTAACACTAGCTAAGAGTCTATACCAGGTGCAGTGTGTATACTAACTTGGCCATTCTGCACTCTGGTATCTATTATTATCCTGTGTTGGAGATGAGGAAACAACTGAGCCTCAGAGAGATCCATTAACTTGCTGAACCACATTGAGGAAATCATGGCGTCAGAATTTGCACCCAGATCCTCCTGGAGCAAAGTGCACAGGAGTTGTTGTTGGAGGGTTTCTCTCTAGATCCCAGTTTAAAAGATTCCCCTTTCCTCTTCCCCATACCTCCCCTTTATCTTCCTCTTTCTCCTTTTTCCTCTTGCTTTTAAAATTTTCTTCCGATTTCCACATGTGTGGGTATTTTCCACTAGCTTCTCCATATCCATTTCCCACCCTTTTCAACCCTGATCTGTGCCTCATACAACAGCCACCTTTGCTTTCAGGCTTTGAGTTGTGTTTGGCCAATAGGAGGCACTGACAGTGGACAGGAGGGAGGGAATTTATTTCTCTGACTCCCTCCCTACCCTGCCTGCTGTGGTGGTTGCCCATGTCCTGTCAGGTGGTGTCTTCTACATCAGCTCAAAATTCCCAACATTTCCCAAATGTTCATGCTTTTAAAAGTGGTTGAGGACCCCCAAAGAGCTTTGGCTTAATTTTCTTGATGTTTACTATATTAGCTATCAAAACTAAGAAATTCTCAAACACAAGAATACACAGATGTATATTCCATTAGCCATGACAGCAATGACATCATCGCAAGTCAGGTAGTGTCTGAAAAACTTCACTGTGTACTCATGAGAGGAGGAGAGCAAAGAAGGCAAATGATGTCTTAGTATTATTATGAAATAGTTTTGGCCTTGTGAACACCTAGTAGAGTCTCAGGAACACCCCACAGGTTCACCCTTCCCAAATTGCTTCTTCAGGGTTGCTATGGGATGCCTTTCCATTTTTTGCTGACTCTCCTTCCTCTGCCTAAAACTCTTTATCACTCTCTTTATGCAATTCTCCTCAATTTCTCCATTTGAGTGCAGCATCTGTTTCTCCAGGAGACCTGACTCCTCATTGGCTGACATATGGCTGGGATTTTATCTTGGAGGAAGGGTCAGTTCAGAAGTAGCTCAGGAGTGCTGGGGGCAAAGAAAAACATTTCTTCCACTGGCAATTACCTTTATTCTGCAAACTTCAATTCACATTGTATTATATATTATAGGTAATCTAGAGGTGATTTAAAGTATACAGGAGGAAGTACATAGGTTATATGCAAATACTATGCCATTTTATATAAAGTGCTTGAATATCCATGGATTTTGGTATCTGCAGGGGAAAGGGGATTGGTAGCATTTTCTGGATCCAATCCCCTACAAGTACAAACGGATGACTGTATTTATCATTTCCTCATAGATCAAAGGTAGTATCTAGAATCAGAGTGATAACCATTTCTTTGTGTCTGACCCTGGCCAGGACATAAGAGATCTGTTTCTTTTTGGAGCGGTAGACAAACTGGAGCATTTTCAGAGGACAGGTGGGAGTCCAGAAACTAAGTTCATCAGGAAGAGTTGAAGGAACAGTTTCCTCTGAAGGAAAGAAGCCTCAGGGGAACTTGGATATTTTCACATACCTCTCCCTCAGCCTTTTTCTTCTTCTTTTTTTTTTTTTTTTCTTTTTTGAGATGGAGTCTTGCTCTTGTTTCCCTGGTGCCCAGGCTGGAGTGCAATGACACAATCTCAGCTTACTGCAACCTCCTCCTCCCCGGTTTAAGCAATTCTCCTGCCTCAGCCTCCTGAGTAGCTGGGATTACAGGTGCCCGCCATCATGCCCAGCAATTTTTCTGTATTTTTAGTAGAAACAGGGTTTCACCATATTGGCAGGGCTGGTCTTGAACTCCCGAACTCAGGTGATCCACCCGCCTTGGCTTCCTAAAGTGCTGGGATTACAGGCATGAGCCACCGTGCCCAGCCTTCAGCTAGCCTTTCTTGTCCAAGGGAAGAGTGGTTCTTCACTCCTTTTTCTGGTCCTTCACTGAATTTGGGTCAGATTTCAATTGCACCATATCACTTTATATTGTCATTGTTTTCCCACTTATTCCCTTCTAGACTGCTAGCTCCTCAAGACAGGTTGAGTTACAAAGGCAGTCCTATCTTTGAAATATAATAAATTTGTTTGTTGAAGGAAGAAATAGAGATAACATTCTTTCTTAAGTGCCATTTTGTTTTCCATAGTCAACTAAAGATGGTTCCTGCTTACTTACAAAGACTTTATTTTTCTGAATCACCTAGGAAGACATTCAATGTGTCTACAAAAGAAAGGGAAATGCCAGAAACGTTTATACAGGTGTTGCGATATTTGGGGGATAAACTGGATTTGAATTTTAAAAGCCTGAATCTCAATCCTACTCCCACCACTGGCCAACTAGCTGCCTTTTGCAAGTCACATCCTTTCTGTGAGCCTCAGATGCTCAGATCAAGTGGGTTGGACTAGAAGAGTGGATTCCAACTTGGGTGTGTGGTTCTCCATCTCAAGGTGTCATTGAAGGGGGTCTGGTGATCCACACAGACACCAAGTGTTGTCAGCCACCTAAAAAATTAGTATCCCTGGCTTATATCTGAGCTATGTTTTCATATATATGGAAATGTGGTTATAAGTGATAAAATACAAGATTAATGCAGTTTTGAATTTGTTGTATATATTTTTCCTTTTCTTTTCTAACCAAGAGATAATAACATCATCTGATGTGGTATGTTATGACATTAAAAGAAGCCCTTATTCTTGGGAAAATTGGATATCACCGAACCTCAAGTCTTGGTTTTGATTCTGAAGCCTGTGGCTCTGAGGAAGAGAGAAGAGACAGGGAAGTTTATCTCAGCTGTAGATATGAAGGGCTTTACTAACCATGGTAGTAAACACTGAGGTAGGTAATACCCAGCAAAAGCCAATGAACACATTTTCTAATTTTCTAATTTTTTTTCCTTCTCCACAGATATTATCCATGACATAAGTACAAGTTCCCATATTATAAGAACAGTACAAAAGTATTTAAACAGTATAGATGCAATGCTTTTGTCCCCTAAACTTTGAGAAATCATTACTTGCTCTCATTTTGGATAAAAGATCTTTTTCTATTATAATCATTCAAAAATATTTTAGAAATCTATTTCCTTTAAAAGATGAGACAGATTTGGGGGAAAATTCAAGCTACTGAACAACATGCCTTAGAAGCCACTAAATAGATTAAAATAAATTTGTCAATTTTTAGGGATATTTACAAAAGCCCAATTTGAGGAACTCAGTAGCAATTGAATGGGAATTTTCAATTCTTAGAACTAATGAATGAAAGCAATGCTTTAAAATTTTTCAGTTTTATTTCTATATTTTTCTACTTACTAAAATCATATTCTTCCATTGTAGAATTTGGATTCCCCTTCCTTTAACTTTCATTTCCAAAGAAAATATGTTACTGTTAATCTACATGCCGTATTTTATATGCTTGCATATAGCTCTATTTCCATATTTAGAAATTTAAAATTGTTTTATATCATTCACACTATTTGATGACTTGCTGATATGGTTTGGCTCTGTGTCCCCACCCAAATCCCATCTGGAATTGTAATACCCATATCAAGGGAGGGACTTGGTGGGGGGTGATTGGATCTTGGGGGCGTTTCCTCCAGGCTGTTCTCATGATAGTGAGTTCTCACGTGATCTGATGGTTTAAAGTGATGCAGCAGTCCTCCCAAGCCCTCCTGCTGCCATGTAAGACATTTCTTGTTTTCCCTTCACCACGATAGTAAGTTTCCTGAGGCCTCCCAAGCCAGGTGGAACTGTGAGTCAATTAAACCTCTTTTCTTTGTAAATTATCCAGTCTCAGGTAGTTCTTTATAGCAGTGTGAGAACGGACTAATGTACTTGCTTTCTCTTAAATTTTTTTTATTAGCTAGTATGGACTTTCATAAAGAACTATAGGTAAGTTATATGTAAATTATAAAGCATAATAATAAAATTTTGAATCATATCATCTTATAATAATGCTTTCTTGCACTAAGATTTTTGTGAGATTTTTATTCAATTATAATTTTATTCATTTATAAGATTCATCCAAGTTATTATACATAGCTATATTTAAAAATTTGCATTGCTGTATTGTATTCGATTGTGTGAGGTTACTGTACTTTATCTAGACTCCTGTTGATGGACATTTGAAGTATTTAAATTTTTTTGTTTTTCTTTTCTATTTCAAAAAAATTCTACCAGGAAATTTTTATGTTTCCTGATGCAAGTGTGTAGGAATTGTCTGGTAGTCCACTAGTAGTAGACTAGGTCATAGGTATATACATAAAATACCAAATTGTTCTCCATATTAGTTGTACTCTACAATCAGTATATAAATAAGCCTCCATTTCCTTACATCTTTGGTAATATTAGATATTTCCCATTTGGTATTGCTTATATCAATCTCATTATGGTTTCAATTTGCATTTTCTTAATTACTTAAAAAATATTTGCCATCCATTTTTCTTTCTCTGTGACATACCTATTCAAGTCTTTTGTTCATTAGTCTATTATTTTGACTTTCTTTTATTGGCATTTAGCTAACATTATTGATTATTATTAGTAAAGGGAAATTCTTCTGCTTTTACAGCATTTATGGCTGACATCTTAATTGACAAAGCAGAAGCTATTTCTAACCTCTTTTCCTGTTGCTTCCTCATACTGTTGAAGTTTCAAAGTCAAATAATAATTTTCCCAGAGTCCCTTGCAAGTAGGAGTAGCATGTGACTCATTTCTGGGGCCATGACATGCACGCATACATCTTCTGTGGATGTATCTGAGAGAGCTTTGGCTTTCCTGATAAAATGATACAGATGTAGCTGTCATACCTTGTGCCATCCCCTTACTTGATTGTCACTTGAATGTAGATGCAATGCTGGGAGCTACAACAGCCATATGATGAGCTTGAGGGAAAAGCTAAGAAATTTATAAAAATTCTGCCCTTGACAATTCTCATACTCATTCATCTCCAAATTTCTGGTTATGTGACTTTAAAAAAAAATACGGTTTGCTTAGATAGTATAAATCCAATTTTCTTTTAATTAGAGTGGAATACATCTTGACTGATGTGCCATCTTATCCAGTAAGTCCTCAGACTAGATTCTCATATCCAGCAGTGTCCAAAAAGGTAGTAAAGAAATTCCATAAGCAATTTCGTAAATTCAGAACATGAAATTTTTAACAGGGCTGGTATGATCTGGCCACTCCCTTTCTTTTTATCTTTAGGGTGCAGGTGCACAACTAGGCCTTTCACTCATTTGGCTTCACCCACCTGCCCCTTTATCACTTCCAAGAAAGTATGAAATTCTTCCCTACGTATGGCCTTTAGTCATCCCATTTCATTTGCCTGGATTTCCTTTCCTTTAACTTTCATTAATCTCACCTGTTATTATCTTATCATTAAAGCAGATCACAATTTGTTTTCTTCACTAGGTTTTGAGTTCCAACAGAGAATACTCTATGTCAATTTCCTTCTTAATTTTATACCCAGCATAGCCTAGCCCTGCAGGAGGCAGGAAGCACTCAAAAATATTTCGTTAAGTGAACAGATGAATATCTTGTATGTTAACCAAGTGTCAAACAACACTTACTTAGTTTCTCTTTAACTTTATAAGCCTCGGGTTTTTCACATTTGGGATGAGATAATAATTCCTCCACCTCTCAGTGTGGTTTTAAAATTAAAAGTGATAACTCTGTGTATGTGCTTGGAATGGGGTTTGGAGCATTTGTCTCTGAGAAGGGGAATCATTATTTACCAATTAGCAAATTTTTCTTGCAACTTCTGTTCTTCAGACTTTAAAAGTAATACTTGATATGATTAATAATTATTTAATCTAACATTTATTGAGCATGTGTTTGTGTACTTTATACACACCAAGCACTTTATATACATTATCTTATTCATTTTTATGAGGTAGCCTCTGTTATTATCCCCTTTTTATAGGTAAGAAAACTGAGGCTGAACAAGGATAACTACAAGCCCTGTGAGGTACTCCACCATTACTTGTAGACATATATGATGAAACTGTAGTTGATCAGTTACTATCTAATCAGAGTCTGCTATTTGTGGGAAATGTTCTCTGCATTTGCTTCATTTTGTTCTTTTCCTGAGACAAAGGAAAGCAGAATAAAACATGCTGACATCAGGTTTTAAGAAAAGCAGCTTCCAAACACTGCTCTGAGGTCAATACACACTTTCATTCCAATCTTCTCTCCTCCTAGATCCACAGACTCTGAAATGAAAATTGACACTCAATCTGGTGACCCTAGGAAAGATCCTGAGCCAGGAAACAATGGCTGAGTCCTGCTTGGGCAGCATACTTTTGAGGTTCCAAAAAGTAAATTAATATACGTCACAGAAATTTTGGTACACAGATTGAAACCAGAAGCATTTATTTTAACCAGAGCTCCTAGTTTAGTAGTTTACATGTAGGGGGTTCTTAATAAATGCTGGTTGAAATGCATTCCATGAGCATGATGATATAGTGAGATTTTATCATAATGTTCAGTGCTCAATGTAGTTTATCTTAATTGTCACTCAATACATAATTGATGTTCTTCAAAATTTGCCCCAACCTACCATTACAATTTTTTCTCTTAACTTTCTACCCCTGCCTATTGTTCTAACTACACCAGAGTACTGTTTTCTGCACACACCCTGATGTTTCTGTTCCTTTGCTTGTGCTGTGTGCTTCCTAGAATTCCTGCACCACCCTCCCCTTTAAAAAAACAGGCCGGCTCATTCTGTATTTCTTTGCTAGACTGACTTTTTCATTCAGCCTGTCCAAGCTAAGTCATATCTATACACATGTGCTTCCCAATCTTTTAGATATAACTATGGAAGCCTTTTTCATTTTGTGGCACAGCATGGCAGGTGGGTAGACCATAGACTTTAGAGTTGGAAATATCTGGCCACAAATGCCAACTCTGCCACATAAAAATCACATACCCAGTGCAAATTTACCTAAACACGAGCTTCCATTTTTTTGAAGATAGAGATATTATTATCTGTTTATAGGGCTGTTGTGAGGAACAAGTAAGGAAACATGCAAAATATTCAGCACAGAATCTGACACATGGTCAGCCTCTGCCTTGTTCTGCTGATTCAGGTTCTCAGTTCAAATAGGATTTCTTGAGAAAGGCCCCTATTTAATATCCCACATGTCTTCTCCGGTCTCTTTTTAAAGCTCTGGACCTAGGCTGTTGTGTTCAATTCCAAATCTACCACTTATTAGCTTGGATAAGTTTGAACAAATTACTTAACTTTCTTGCCTTATTTTTCTCACAAGTAAACTGGAGCTAATAATAATTGCCTCACAGACATGTTATAGGGATCATTTAAACCTTAGAACAGTGCCAGACATAGAGAAAATTCTGGCTGTTGCTGTGTTGTTCATTCCTCTTTCCCCAGGGTCTACATTAGTTTCTGACTCAAGAAGGTACTCATTTCATATCTGTGGAACCACTGAATGTGTATGCTTTGGTTCTCTTCTCCTTCTCTTGCATGTGTGGCTCTCCATAGAGTGTGGGGTCCTCTAGGGGCAGGAAGGGACATCGTTATTATGTGCCCAGGATAGGGTCTGGCACCAGGTGATGCTCAGTAAGTTTTATAGGGTGGAAAGGAAATTTTTCAGTTTTGTAATCCTGCCGAGTGACCCCCTGGAAAGTTCATAAACATCAGAACAGTCAGTGCTCTGCCCACCACTCAGCAACTTCTTGCCACCACATACTCAAGCTCACTTAGCAGAAGATGACTCAAGTGTAAAAAGTCACTTCCTCTCTGGCACAACAAAGGACTAGACCATTGTCTTTCTTGACTGGGTACAAGATTTACTTTGTCCTGCTGGCAGATTTATTGGACAATGTACTATTTGGCTGGCAGCAAGATGACTCTTTTCTTTTTTGTGGGTCTAATCCCCTCAATCAATATTTGTTTCTACTTCCCTCTGTCTACAGGCAGAGATGACTAAGCTGATATGACATTTCTAAAGCAAGAGGACAGCATGGCCATGAGAAGGTGTCTGGGTAAAGACAAGGAAGGTCTCATCCTGATGGCATCTCAACAGGTCAGGTACTTTGCTTTCCAGTAAAGTCACTTACAGGGTGAATTTGTTTAACCTCTTTGCAAGCCTCTAAAAAGAGGTGGCATGAAAAGCATGGGTGATGCAGTCAATTAAAATTCAGGCCCAATCAACAAGGAGAAGTAGGCCATGGCTGGCTAACAGAGAGGCATTGACAGAGACTCTGGCACTGGGAGCCCACATTACTTGAATGTTCTTTTCTTCCAAAACAAGAAACCTCCCAAAGCATAGAGTTATACTGTCCATGTCTGGGTTTATAAAGTGTGTTTCTCTCGCGTAGTGCCCACAGCACAATCCCTGTGGCTTGCTTTACATTCTCCCCCTTCATCTCTATAGGACACAGATGATTCTTGTCCATTTTTATCACAGAGTTTTCTTCCTATTGCCAGATGCAGTATCTGCATGTAGCCTGCAGGCAGGTTCTGAGTGTGCTACCAGACAGATGTCACCTCATAATACATTCACTCCTTGTGCCAACAGGAGAGTCTTTCCCCAAGTCCTCTGCTGGCTGATCACTTTTTAGGTCAGATGAGAGGAGAGAGAGAGGAAGAGGGAAGGGGAGAGAGACTGAGGAAGCCAAGGGTATATGGAATTTGAAATTTTGGGCCTTTAAGCTAGATGTGATCAGAGGTCACCCAAGAAAACAGTAGACCCTACATCTGTTTTAGGTCCTTGAAAATGGGTGTGAAATCTGAAGCATGAGGATGTTAATCAAAAAACTTACAAAATGAGAACATTCTCTTAACAGCTAAAAGTCATTAAATTCACTAATTTATCTTACTTTTTAAACATAACTTTTGATATATAGTCCTTTTATTTTGTACATGATCTTGAAGTTGGCTCTTCTCTTGCACAACTGAACACACGGTTGGCAGGTTTAAGTCTAAAATTGTCCAAATGAGGTCAGACATGACTTTTACACAGGCTTAAAATTTGTCCTTCACTCAGTTATATTAAAGTGACAAAGCCTGGTTTTACTTTCTATAGCTGTCACATGAACTATGATAACTATCACACTGTTATTCTCATCACAGATGAGGAAGGGGCACCACTGTTGTTTGGGAGGCAGCATCTTCATGTTCACAGTGTGTATTTAATTAGTGGAATGAACATGCAGCATGAAGTAGAAAAGTTCTGGTTGCTAAAAAGTCACGTGTTATGCAGTCACGAGCTAGCTGTGGTAGGTAAAAACATGGGCTTTTTAAATAAGGGAGGACTTGAATCCTGTTTGCAGAGTATGAAACTCTGATTTCTGGGGTCCAATCTTTCAAGGTCAGTGTTAAAAATATCAACATCATAATGAGCTAAAATCTGATAATGGAAGAAATAAAGAGTCAAATAAGTCATATTGTTAACTAACAGAAATTTACTTGCTCTTGAGGGACTGGACCAGTTCAGTTTTAGCACTTGGCAACTCTTTCATTCTAGCTAACCCAAAGCTGCCCAAGCTAACCTTTGCCTCTGTTACAGTAGGGAAAGAATGAGTCATGGGCTTTAGAATCTGAGAAACTCATCTTCTGTATGAATTTGGGTACCTTAATTACACCCTCTATACTTTCATTTCACTTAAGAAATGGGGATAGTACTACTTAACACTAACTCATACGATTATTATGGGGCCCTTTGTCAATGTTCAAGACATTAGCACAGCTGTGGTAGGGGTTGGGGAGAATAGATGCTACCAGCTTCTAGTGAATATCCATATGATACTAAATACACTACAATTCACAGGACAGTCTTCTACAGTAAAGAATTATCTGTCTCAAAATAGTGTCAAGGCTTAGAAACCCTGGCCAAATAAACAGTAGCCACTATGTGTCAGATATATTCCTGTACTTATCTGATCTCTTTCAATTGTACGCATTCCAAAATGTTTATGCTGAACTTTCAGGCTGATAGTAATGACAACACTTTCTTATTTACAAAAATTCCACATATTATCTCATTTAATTTTCAAATAAACTGTTTGTAAGAATGATTGATGCAATCTCCATTTTACAGTTGGAAAAATGAAGGCTCAGAGACCCTGGATTATCCAGTGAGTAAGCAGCACGCCCAGGTTTAGGATACCACTCTTCTGTTTTCAGCTCATGTATGTATCCACATGCTTACAGCATGCTTGGACAATGCAGAAGCTCAGCTTTGGTACTTTGGGTAATCTGTTCATCTGTGAAATGGGATAACTCATGCTGATCTATGGACAACAATTACTGTAAGGATGACATGAAATGATGCAGACAGCAGGCACTCGAAAAACAGAGTTCTATCGACATTCCTGCTTCCTCTCAATGACTGGTACTGAACAGTCCTTAACACCCCATTTCTAACCCAAGAGATTCTTCAAGACCAAGCCAGGCCTGCTGTGCCACTATCCACCACAGAAGCCTCTGGCTTCATCAAGCCCACAGATCCACAGTTGCTTTGTTCGCTGACTGACATGTCTATCAGGCACCACCCTGGGCTGGTCACCGAAACTTTGTAGGAGCCATCAGTCCTGGCGCTCAGTACCCCGGGGTTGACGCCTTGACAACTGTGCTGCCACTCTCTTATTACCTATCTGGAGGGTCACCTTTCTGACAGACAGCTTTGAAAATTCTTTATTAAACTGTTTTTTTTTTTTTTTTAGTAGAAAAGACAGATTACTTTATAGTTCTGACATGCTCTACTTATTATGACATGAAACAATGTTCTTGTTTCTTTTGCTTGGGGACGTTTAACTGCTGACTTTGGCCCATGTGACGTGTCACCATGATGTATTAGTTATTAGGTCAGACTTTCCATAACCTTTACATATTCATTTATTCACTCACTCACTTACTCACTCACTCACTCACCTATACATTTGAAAGTCTACTGTGAACCAGGTCTAACAGAGGTTAGACATTTAGTGGATTGCACAAAAAACAAAACATTTACACTCAGTCTTTGATCTGAGGATGTCCCAGCTTAATAAGCAATGCAAGGGGGCAAAAAAGATAAAATTTTACCATGGTAGGTGAAATAAAAGATCTTTGTGTTGTACCTGGTAACATAACTTTGGCAGGATGGAAACCAGAATTGGTAGTGTATCTGTAGAGTGGGGTGCCTGGTTCACTCTGGATGATGACAGGTAGCAGCAGAGGCAGAAGACTAGATTTTATTGGAATACTCTATAATCTGTGTATAGGGGATGGAAGAGGAGGTGATCATCCACAGCTGAAATAAGCTGGTGATAGGTACTCCTCTCCAAAAGAAGGCCGGGGTGCCAGATTTTGGGCTGTGAGTGACTTAATAGTCCTGATATACATTTGATAAATAATATCACAAAGGCACTACTGAACATCTGAATATATGAACAGAGAGCTATGAAAAAGGTAGTGACTAACGCTGCCAGGGGAGGTGGAGGAAGTGTCCCAGGAGGTATGATATTTGAAGAGGGCATTAAGCATTCAGAGGGCATTAAGCATCCACGGGAAGGGAAAGTACGGCATCTGAGCAGAGCAAAGGTGAAGGTGACATGCTCTGAGAAGGATGAGGATTTCTTTAGACAAAGTATGATTGGGGGCTGGGGTGGGAGGTGAAGCTCAGAGCACATTGGGACCATTTAAATACAAGGCCATGGAGTCCAGGCTCTCTCTTCAGTAGGACTTGCTGGGGCTGGTGGCCGGTCTATGCAGAGGAGTGGTATGAGAGGCTGTGGAGTGCAGACATCTCTCTCGGGGCAGTATGGGTTTATGAGAGGGTAGACTGAAAGCTCAGAGACACAAGGCAAAGAAACAGGTCAGGTGGCTGCTACAAACACCCAAAAAGAGAAGCTGGGAGACCTTCCCTCAGGTTTCAGTCCAGCTAAGTCCAGTGAAACCTTCCCTCAGGTTTCAGTCCAGCTAAGGCCACTGAAACACGTGTTCATTTAGGAGACTCCTTGCACATTTATTAAATAAATAAACAAATAAAAGAGAAAAGGCCAAGGATCAATGAGTTTCTTAAACAAAAATTTAAAAGGCGAAGCTAAGATGTGCTAAATAGCACCTAGTAGAATTTAAAGTGTACGTACTTTATGAAATAAATGCACAAAGACATCAGAAACAATCAAGTATGGAATAAGGGTACAGGTCTAGTGAAACAGGGCACTGAAACAGCTGTAAACTTCCCAGGCAGAAACCGCTGCTCTCATTCTGAGTTTGTTTTCATTCGTGTATCATGTGATCTCATGTATCATGTGCAATACATGTGATTAGTGATTTGACTCACCTCCTCAGTAAAAGTCACAGTTCCTGTTTACTGAGTACCTGCTATGCTCAATCGCACACAATCCTCAGGATACCACCTATATTATCTTGGCCAATCTGAACAACAATGGCAAAGCAGGCCTTATCAGGCCTGAGGTTCAGAGAGTTTAGGGATTTGCCCACGGTTGCAGAGCAGTCAGTAGAATTGAGATTTGACCCTGATCTATCCAGCTGTGGACAGATCCTCTGTGACAGTATATCCTCTGTGATGGTACGTCCTAGTGAGTATAAAATTTCCACCATTGTACAATGAGAAATGCTTGAAAGCTGTTAATATCACCTTCATTTCTGGACTCTGATTCTGATTCTGTGTATTTAAAACACTGGTGTGGACAGAAAAATCAGAAAATTTGGGGTGAGAAAGGAAATAATGAGGAAAAAGAGAGGAAAATCTCTGCCTCCAACTTTTGCTTTCATCTTGTGTAAACTTGTTATCGTCTTTGGATCTGAGATTTCTCTTCAATAAAATAAAATAGATGAACTAAATCAAATGTAAGATGCACTTTGCCTTAATACTCCTAGGATCGTATGTCCTGAGCTGAGTTTGTTATATAGTAGAAAGCAAGGCTGTAAAATGTAAAATGTGTTCAGTTTTTTAAACCAGTCTAAAGATAAAGCAAGAAATTACTGTGTTCAGTTTCAGAAGATAATGGAAATGTTATAAACCTTATAGCATTCCCAGATTTAGCAAATAAAAATGTAGGGTGTTCAGTTAAATTTGGATGTCAGATAAGGAACAAATATTTTCTTAGTATAAATATGTGCCGTGAAATATTTGGGACATAGTTATTCTAAATATTATTCATTGTTTATGTGAACTTCAAATTTAACTGGGCATCCTAGCTAAAATGAGAGTTAAAGAAACAGTTTTAGTTTAGTATTTGTAGTTATAAAGTTAACAGCTAGCAAAACGTAACTGGAAAATATAGTAACAACAATAAAAACCTCAGGACATTGGGAGGATGGGAGGAAGGAAATACAGGTATACCAAATTCCTTTTTTAAAGGAAACAGCCCAAAGCACAGTCTACAGAGGATGAATCATCAAATAAAACCATAAAGAAAAAAATTATTTAGCATTATGGTTGTAATTATCAAAGAACTAAAAACAAAAAAATTAAAAATGTTTTTCCTCGGTAGTGGGGTTATAAAAGTGGGTAGAGAGTTACTTCTTATTTTATTCTACCCTTATTAGATTTTTACATTTATGCCACATGTAAAATTAGATTAAAAACAAAATAATTATATTAATCATTGTTGCCACCAACCGTCATTCAGCAAACTGTTAAGCTTTTGCTGAGGTACACTCTTACTCTCATGTTCTCAATCTCAGGCTTATTTTATTTGCCTCTGCCAACTTCATTTGGGTGTAAAAATATTAGCAATCAGATTTACAAACCCAAAAGATGCACAAATATTTGCTATTGCCTTGCCATGTATGGCAAAAATATTTCCAGGTGCTCTAGGATGAAAAAAGATAAAAACCTTCAGATAAATAAACATGGTTCATTTAATTTAAAACAAATATTTGAGAGTCACTCTCCTAACATGCCTTCGATTGTGAGTAGCAACTCACACAGCAATGCATTACTCTTAGCACATACTTGCAAATGAATTACGCTTTCTTAAGCAGAAATTAAAGTACTCTCCAGAGAAACGTTTGGTTGATTTTCTCAGGGTTTGATTGATCTAACTTAGAAATATATGAATTTTACTCGACACTTCTATTGTTTTGGAAGGGAGACCCAAGAGTTCAGTCTGGTGTATCAAAAAAAAAATCGCGATTTAAGAAGTCACTTGGCATGGAAACCTGATTCTATGAAGGGTGTGTGTGTGTGTGTGTGCGTGTGCATGTGCATGCATGAGAGATAGCTTGAGTAATAGACAGATGGTTTGGACTATAAAAAAGTCGCCGATTCTAAGGTGAAGTCCCATTAGGAGAATGCTTAAGTACTATAAAAACATAGAGCTGTAGCTTGTGATTAATGGCGCTTCCACCTGAAACATTACTAATGCACCCTGTATCCCGCAAACCCCATCATCTTACTTCAGACCCATCTTTATAGTCATTGAACTCTGCTGCCATCACCAACTTGTTGTAGTTCTTTAATACAAGCTTTATAATGTGTTGAAGTACATCATATTTATAATGACATTAAAGGTTGTTGACAAGCTTGCTAGATCTTTCAGGATGGAGACCAATAGCCAAACCTTATACCTAGGCCTTTGTGTTTGTCCATTTTGCACTACTCTAATGGGATACCTGAGGCTGGGTAATTTATAAAGAAAAGAGGTTTAATTGGCTCACAGGTTTGCAGGGTGTACAGGAATGGCACTGGCATCTGCTTGGCTTCTGGTGAGGACCTCAGGAGGCTTCCACTCATGCAGAAGGCAAAGGGGAACAGGTGTGTCACATGGTGAGAGGGGGAACAACAGAGAGCATGGAGGTGCCAGACTCTTTAAACAAGCTCTTTCATGAACTCATTACCACAGGAAGGGCACCAAGCCAATCATGAGGGATCCACCCCCATAACAAAAATACCTCCCACTAGGCCCCACCTTCAACACTAAGGATTACATTTTAACATGAGATTTGGAGGCGACACACATCCAAACCATATCAGCTCTACTGCCTATGGACTTTGAAGGGAGATCTGCAGCAACCACCCTTTTGTCTAGCTCTCCTTCTCACTTTGTCCTGCCATGAAATCAGATTCCTTCTTCATGAGCTGGCACAAAGGCCACCTCTTCCAGGAGGAACTTCTGCTTGTCCCAACATAAAGAACTATTTCCCCTTCACAGTTATATTGAAGAATAAATAAGATAATAATGAAGTTTTATGACTGAACTAAGGAACTAATAATTGATCATATGTAGAAGGAGAAAGCCAAGGCCTATCTGGTACCAGTACAAAAGAAATAATTACATAACAACAAAAACAGCCACATTAACTATTGCCACCATTTCCACCATTTTTTGAGTGTCCATTATAGGTATATTAGGAATTATATTTAATTCTCACCACAGGTTGGGGCATTATGATTCCTCATTTTGAAGTGAGGCAAATAAGGCACAGAAAGGTTATGCAACTAGACTAGAATCACAAAGCAAAGAACCAGAAAAGCCATAGGTCAAATACAGGTTAGTTTCAGTGTGAATCATATGCTATAAATTAGTCCATGAAATGGCCTCTCTGGGCTTTAGTAAGGAGGCTAAAGGAGAAATTGGTACAAATAGTAGAAATATCTTCCAAATAAGCATGATAAATTTTGTGTGTAATCAATATCAGCTTTTTTTTTTTTTTTTTTTTTTGAGATAGAGTCTCACTCTGTCACCCAGACTGGAGTGGAGTGGCGTGATCTCAGCTCACTGCAACCTCCGCCTCCTGGGTTCAAGGGATTCTCCTGCCTCAGCCTCATGAGCAGCTGGAATTACAGGCAGGCGCCACCATGCCCAGCTAATTTTTCTATTTTTAGCAGACACGGGGTTTCACTGTATCGGCCAGACTGGTCTTGAACTCCTGACCTTGTGATCCACCCACCTTGGCCTCGCAAAGTGCTGGGATTACTGGCGTGAGCCACTGAGCCTGGCCTGTGTCAGCTATTTTAAGTCACATGCCTAATATCCCACCTAGAAGTTTTAAGAAATGCGTAAGCATGCACTGAATATGGTGTGCGAGCTATACATGATGGCATGTTGCTGGCATTGTAACTATGGGAATAAAACAGGGAAAAGGTATAGCTGTCCACAAATTAGGAGGCCATGGGGTTATATAGCCCTGTGTAGCCCCTGAGCACCAGTTCACCTTTCCAGGTAACACAGCTTGCTCCCTTGACCATACTGAGCCAGGCAGCAAATGAAGCTGATCAGATACACCTTGAATGTCTGCTGCTATGGGGATCCCTGGGAGGTTGTGACCACCTGAGAAGGCGTTCTAATTACAATAAGGGATTTAAAAGCATTAAAGAGCTTCTGAAGAACTTGGCAGACATCATTTGTTCCACAGATAAGCTGTCTGTCTCAGAATGCAGCTCAGACTTGCCAGGCCCCATGGCTGGCCCCAGCAATAGTGGACAAGTGGCCTCCGGGCTAGACGAGAGGATGGCTCAAGGTTAAGGTGTGCCCATTGGTGTGGGGTAGCCCTGGGCTTCTGTCTTGCTCAACTCTCCATTCTTTTCATTCCTGTGGAATTCCTGGACCCTGTTGCAATGATCTTAGTTTAACAGCATTTTCCGACTCTGTCTTTGTCTTTCTTATTCGTACCTCCATTTCTTTATTTTTCCCTTAGCACAGAATTTTCTGTACTGCACCCAATGCAGGAAACAGAGAAGATGAAGGACTGTTTCTCAAGGGCCTGACATCACCATATGGAAAAAAATCCATGTATATAGAAAGCATTTTCAAACTTATCATCAAGTAGGCACTTGGTAGGTCCTGCTTTCTAAACTTTGATCTCCATTCTTTGAGTTAATACTTATGGTGTGCCTACTATGCGCCAAGCACTGAACTGGACCTTGGGCATATAGACATTAATAAAATAGGCAAAGTTCATGTACTTATGAAGCTTACATATATATAACTTATATAAGATAGGGTGTTTTTCTTAAGGTGTTTTTTTCATTCAGGGAATTAAAAAAATTTTTTTTTAAATTTTTTACCTAATTACCAAGCATTGTGCTAGACAGAGTTAAAATTCTATGAAAATTTAAAGAAGGGAGCAGTTACTTCTTCCTAGCCATTTGGTGCAAGGGAGGCCAGGAGGCCAATGTTGGGGAAAAGAGGATACTTGTCAAACATCAACAGGGACGTTTAATAACATGGAATTCCTTTTTGTATTAAGTGAAATAGTAGATATAAAAGCTTATACTATGATCTCAACTGCATAAAAATATGTTGTCAGAGAAACAGTATGAAAAGGAACGACTAATGTTTACTGTGCTTATCTGGGTGGTGGTATTTTCTGTTGATTTATCTACATTGATCTGAATTTCCCTAAAATTATGTTAGGCTGTTGTAAGAAAGCCATATTCCTTTATATGTAGTCCTATTTGGCCAAGGAGACAGAAACTTCTGCTGCTACTTTGGTCTTTCAGGAAAATATCTTCTCTCCATTCCCTCCTTTTGTTACTCATGGATGTAGGTACCATTGTATTATGTATGCAAGCACACAGATGCACATCCTCTCCTCTCCTCTATTTTTCTTATCCCTTTATTCCTGCCCTTGTTTTTTTCCTGATGTCCTCTCTTCTTTCCCTTTTCTCCTCTGTTTAGCTCAAATATTTCTGGCAGCTTTAGTTTCTGTGAGTAGCACTGAGTATTTGAGTAGTGCCTTAGCTCAAAGTGTTTGCTGACCTCAAAGTGCTCAGCAGTGATAAGAGTAAAATGTTGTGAGCAAGCTAAATGTTTAATGTCAGGTTCTTGGTTGTGTGAATTATTGTTCATTAATTTCACAGTGTTATAAGCCTCACTTTCACCAGGCCTTTGCTAAAATCGTCACCTTCTCAGATATGCTTTCCTTCAAATAACACACCAGTCCCTTACTCACTGTGTGTCTCCTGCTCTACAGGGTAAGCTCCATGAGGACAGAGGTTTTGTCCTCACTGCTAGACATCTGCAGTGAGTGATGCATAGCAGGCCTTCAACCAAGATTTTTCTTGACTGAATAATTACAGGCATTATAATTATATACATGTATATTTAATAACATGGATTTTCTTTTTATATTAAGTGAAATAGTAGACACAAAACTCTTAAACCATGATCTCAACTGCATAAAAATACGTTGTCAGAGAAAAAGTATGGAAAGGAAGGATTAATGTTTGCTGTGCTTATCTGGGTGGTGGAATTTTCTGATGATTTATCTATATTGATCTGAATTTTTCTAATCTCTTACAATGAGCAAATATTTTTTAAAATGTAGACTGCTTTAAAAGGGGTTAATGCTACTGGCTCAGTGCAAAGATTTTGTGGCTGGGACAGCTTGAGGGGATGTGAGAGTGACAGAGAAATCAGTGCCGTGGTTGGGAAAATAACCCATACTGAGCTGACTCATCACCCTAACCAACAGTTGACAATTCCTTTGATTGCTAGTGATATGTTTAAAGTGAATGTTTTGATGACATAAGTGAAAATGAAGAAGTAGAATCAATAGGCTCAAGATTGTTTTTTAGGGTGTCAGGGCTGAAACATGAAAGAAAGTGAGGGTTTGGCAAAGCCCATATTTTTGTGGTGCCAAGCCACAAATGATCCAAAACTGCTTCAAGATGGGGATGAGACCTCGAACAGAGGCTGCACACCGGCCACTCATACAGCATCCATGCTTTCCAGCCCTGGGACAAGGTGAGGTAGAAGATACGTCCTCTGGCTGAGCTGAGCTGATGGATGGAAGCTCTGTAGTGGAGCTGGTCTGCCCTTTCCAGCTTTTTCCATTGCTGCTATTGGTCACCTGTCCTACTTACAGACTCTGCTCTCCTTTTCTGAGGCAGAAAAGCATTTTCAAATTTATCATCAAGTAGGCACTTGGTGAATCCTGCTTTCTAAACTTTGATCTTCATTCTTTGAGTTAATACTTATGATGTGCCTACTATGTGTCAACCACTGGACTGGACCTTGGGTATCTAGACATTAATCAAACAGGCAAAATTCATGCACTTAGGAAGCTTACTTTTATGTAGGGGGACTGTAGTCTAGCCTTGAGTGCCTGAAGCCCCAGTTTCTTCTTATTGTTCTTTGAAAAATTTCTAGACTAGTCGTATCTTTATAATTAGATGGCTACATTGGTTTCCCAAGTAGCACTAGTTGCTGGAAAGGGCTAGACAGCCCTGCAAACAAACTTACCTATGATCCTGACTCCCTGCCTTGCTCCAGAGGGATGATCTCCTGAGGAATCTGGACTTGCCCCTCTCTGAACACCTGGAGTCATCTAGAGCTTGGCTATGAGACAAATAGTTAACCACAATAGTCACTCTGCCAACTACTCATATTCTACTAGTAGAAATAGTAGTAATGATAATAGCTGCTATTTCTTGATCATTTACTATGTGTTAGAAATACACCAAGCTTTTTTTTTCATTGTTTTATTTACTACCCATGATATACATAACATTTTGATTTCCAGTATAGCTAACCAAACTCCTACCAGATCTTATCCTTTCATAGATAGCAACTGTAAACTGTGGATAAATATAAAAACAAAAATGAAAATACAACAATGCACTAAGGTACTGAAAATGACAAAGAAATTACAAGTAGATTCTGGAGGGCAATAGCTTGGAAGAAGGTAGTAGCATGTGGTATGTTTTTTTCATTTTTACAGTTTTTAACCTAAAGATAGACCAAATAGGTTATGCAGAATTAGTAAACCCATGATACAAAACCCACAGTCTTTCCAGCGTAAAGAACCAAATGACAGAGTTCAGGCTAACCACAGCCACTGAAAAATGAGGAAGGAATCCTGGAAAAGACATGGAGCTGACTTCTGTTTATAAACACTTTCCAAGTCTCTGGCTTACCCCTGCATGTATGGGGCAGACTGGAAGTAGTTTGTATCCAAGGCTTAAAGAACACACACCAACTGTCAGTGTGAATGTTTGCAGTGGGTGAGTCTGACCAAGTGTGATGGTTAGTGTTATGTATCAACTTGGCTAACTTATAGTATGCAGTTGTTTGAACAAACACTAATGTAGAGATAATGTGAAGGTATTTTGTAGATATGGTTAACATGTAAAATAGGTTCACTTCAAGTAAAAGACATTACCTTTGATGATGTGGGTGGGCTTCATGCAACTACTTGAAGATCTTAAGAGCAAAAACTGGTGTTTCCTGAAGAAGAATTAATTATGCCTCAAGAATGCAATATCAAATCCTGCCTGCATTTTTAGCTTCCAGCCTATCCTATAGATTTCAGATTTGACAATTCCACAATGTGTGAACCTATTCCTTAAAGTAAAACTTTTATTATAATATGTGAGTATGTGAATCCTATGTATATATCTCATATATATCCTATTGGGTATCTAAGTTCTCTGGATAACTCTGACTGAAACACAAAGTTAATTGCCTGCTAAAATGAAAATGCCAGTACTCTTGCAGACTATAACAGAATCTAGAAGCTCCACAATATAATATTCACACTGTCCAGGATAAAATTCAAAATTACTTTATGTACCAAAATAGGAGATTGTGACCCAGTTGCAAGAGAAAAGATAATCAACTGAGACTGACCCTGAAATTACTCCAGTGTTGGAATGAGAAAATAAGGATTTTAAAGCAATTATTTTAACTATGCTCAATGAAGTAAAGGAAAATATGCTGTGCTGAATAAAGAGACACAAAATCTCAACAAAGAAAGACAAGCTACCAAAAATAACCAAATGGATATAGTCTTGTGCCCACCAGCACTCTGCCCCCATGCTAATACCACCACTAGTGTGAATTTGTGCACAGTCACTGGCAGGGACCCCCTGACCCCCTAAGCTGTGCCACCACAGCCACTGCTGCAAATGCTGGCATGGAGAATGGCACTCTGGCATCTGCTAGCATCCTGCCACAGCACTCAGGCACCTGACACTCAAGTATCTGCTAGCATCCTGTCACAGCCAACAAGCATGCATGCCACTGTGCTTCCACTGCTGCTGATGCTGGCACATGAGGACAAGAATGGATCCCACTGTCACTGCCCTATGAAGTGCTTTAACTAGCACCACCAATCAGAGTGTTGTGACCAGTGGTCCAAGAGCACTTTGGCCATTTCAGCACAGCATGTTCCTAACACTGAAGAGCCACAGGACAAAGGTGGGGCCCAATATTAGTCCCTCAGAGTTAGAGCACACAGTCCAGGAGTTGGGAGCTGAGCCTTGGCCCCAGAAAATCCTCCAGAAATGAAGCCAGTTGACTGAACCCACCTTATGCCACAATCAAACCTCCAAGGTCATCAAATAGGATAAAAGAAAAAATTAACATCCAAAGGACAGCAACTTCAAAGACTGAAGGAATGAAGATGAGAAAGAACCAGTACAACGACTCTGATAACTCAGAAAACCAGAGTGTCTTATTTCCTCCAAATGACCAAACACTAATTCTCTAGCAAGGATTCTTAACCAGGCTGAGATGTCTGAAATGACAGAATTAGAATTCAGAATATGGGTAGAAACGAAGATAATCAAGATTCAGTAGAACATGGAAACCCAATCTAAAGGAGCTAAGAATCACAATAAAAGGATACAGGAGCTGACAGACAAAATAGACAGTATAGAAAACAATATAACCAATCTGATATAGCTGAAAGACACACTACAAGAATTTTGTAATGCAACCACAAGTATTAACGGTAGAATAGACCAAGCTGAAAAAAGTCTCAAGGCTTGAAGACTGGCTATCTGAAATAAGATAGACAAGAATAAAGACAAAAACATTAAAAGGAATGAACAAAAGCTCCAAGAAATATGGGATTATGTAAAGAGACCAAATCTATGACTCCTTGGCATCTCTGAAAGAGATGGAGAGAATGGAAGCAACTTGGAAAATATATTTCAGGATATCATCAATGAGAAATTCCTCAACCTAGCTAGACGGGCTAGGTTCAAATTTAGGAAATGCAGATAACTCCCACAAATACTTCACAAGAAGATCATCCCGTGACACATAATCATCAGATTCTCCAAGGTTGAAATGAAAGAAAGAATGCAAAAGGCCACTAGAGAGAAAAGATGGGTCACTTACAAAAGGAAGCCCATCAGACTAACAGCAGATCTCTTGGCAGAAACTCTAAAAGCTAGAAGAGATTGGGGGCCTGTATTCAACATTCTAATTTATTTTTATTTTGTTTATTTATTTATTTTGAGGCAGAGGCTCAGTCTGTCACCCAGGAGGATGGAGTGTAGTGGCACAATCTTGGCTCACCACAACCTTCACACCCCCAGGCTAAAGTGACTCTTGTGCCTCAGTCTCCTTAGTAGCTAGGATTACAGGCATGTGCCACCATGCCTAATTTTTGTATTTTTTAGTAGAGATGAGGTTTTGCTATGTTTCCGAGGCTGGTATTGAACTCCTGGTCACAAGTGATTGCCTGCCTAAGCCTACCAAAATGCTGGAATTGCAGGCATGAGCAAATGTGCCCAGCCTTCAACATTCTTAAAGAAAAGAAATTCCAACCCAGAATTTCATATCTGGCTGAACTAAGCTTCACAAGCAAGGGGAAAATAAGAGCCTTTTCAGAGAAGCAAATACTGAGAGAATTCATTATCACCAGACCTGCCTTACAAGAGATCCTAAACAAGCACTAAACATGGAAAGGAAAGACCATTACCAGCCACTACAAAAACACATTTAAGTACCTAGACCGGTTACACTATATAGCAACTGCCTAAATAAGTCAGCACAATAACCAGCTAGCAACACAATGGCAGGATCAAATCTACATATATCAATACTAACCTTTAAAGTAAATAGGTTAAATGTCCCAATTAAAAGGCACAGAGTAGCAAGCTGGATAAAGAAGCAAGAGCCAATGGTATGCTGTCTTCAAGAGACCAATCTCATATGAAGTGACACCCACAGGCTCAAAATAAAGGGATGGAGAAAAATCTACCAAGCAAATGGAAACCAGAAAAAAACAGGGGTTGCAATCCTAATTTCAGACAAAACAGACTTTAAATCAACAAAGATTAAAAAAAAAAAACATGAAAAAGGGCATTACATAATGTAAAGGACTCAATTCAACATGAAGACAGAACTATCCTAAATATATATGCACCTATCACAGAAGCACTCAAGTTCACAAAACAAGTTTCTAAAGACCTTCAAAAAGACTTAGACTCCCACACAATAACAGTGGGAGACTTCAATACCATACTGACAGTATTAGACAGATCACTGAAGCAGAAGATTAATGAAGATACTCAGGACCTGAACTCAATAGTAGACCAAATGGAACTGATACATATCTACAGAACCATTTACCCCCAAACAACTGGATATACATTCTTTGCATTGCCACATGCCAAATATTCTCTAAGACTGACCACACAATTAGACATAAAACAATCCTCAGCAAATGCAAAAGAACTAAAATCATGCCAACCACTCTCTTGAATCACAGTGCAATAAAAAGAGTATTCAAGATTAAGACTAAAAAAATTGCTCAAAACCATACGATTACATGAAAATTAAATGAATTGCTCCTGAATGACTTTTGGGTAAATAATGAAACAATGGTAGCAATTAAGAAGTTCTTTGAAGCGAATGAGGGAAAAGATACAACATGTAAGAATCGCTGCAATACAGCTAAGCCAGCGTGAAGAGGGAAACTTATAGCACTAAATGCCCACATCAGAAAGTTAGAAAGATCTCAAATAAACAACCTAATATCACAACTAAAAGAAGTAGAGAAGCAAGAGCAAACCAAAGCTAATGGAAGAAGAAAAAAAAAACAAAATCAGAGCTGAACTGAAGGAAACCAAGACACACACAAGAAATTCAAAATATCAATGAATCCAGGAGCTGGTCTTTTGATATAGTAAGAAGATATATAAAACTAGATAGACTAATAAGAGAATAGAGATGATCCAAATACACATGATTAAAAATGACAGAGTGAATAGTACAACTGACCCCACAGAAATACAAATAACCATCAGAGACTATTATGGACACCAGTATAGGCTCAAAGTAGAAAATCTAGAAGAAATAGATAAATTCTGGGACATATACACCCTCCCAAGACTGAACCAGGAAGAAACTGAATCCCTAAACAGACCAATGATGAATTCCGAAATTGAATTAGTAATTTTAAAAAAGCCAGAAAAAGCCCAGGACCAGAAGGATTCACAGCTGAATTCTACCAGATGTATAAAGAAGAGCTGGTACCATTCCTACTTAAACTATTCCAAAAAACCAAGAAGGTGGAACTCCTATTCAACTCATTCTATAAGGCCAGCACCATCCCAATATCAACACCTGGCACAAACTCAACAATTACAAAACTTCAGGCCAATATGCTTGATGAACATTGATGCAAAAATCTTTAACAAAATACTAGTAAACTGACTCCAGCACTCCATCAAAAAGCTAACCCATCATGATCAAGTAGGCTTTATCATTGGGATGCAAGGTTGGTTAAACCTACACAAATCAATAAATGTGATTCATCACATAAAGATAGCTAGAGACAAAAATTACATGATCGTTTCGATAGATACAGAAAAGGCTTTCAAAAAATACAACATCCCTTTATGTTAAAAGCTGTTAACAAGCCAGGTATTGAAAGAACCGACCTCAAACTAATATAAGTCATCTATGACAAACCCACAACCAACATCATACTAAATGAGCAAAAGCTGGAAACAGTCCCCTTGAACACAGGCACATGACAAGGATGCCCTCTTTCACCACTCCTATTCAACACAGGAGTTTTATTGGAAGTCCTGGCCAGAGCAATTTGGCAAGAGAAAGAGATAAAGGCATACAAATAGGAAGAGAGGAAGTCAAACTATCCCTGCTTGTAGATGACATGATCCTTTACCTAGAAAACCCCATAATCTTGGCCCCAAAGCTTCTTAAACTGATAAACAATTTCAGCAATGTTTCAGGATACAAAATCAATGTATGAAAATTACTAGCATTTTTATACACAAACAACAGCCAAGACAAGAGCCAAATCAGGAATGCAATCCCATTCACAATTGACACAAAAAAGTAAAATACCTAGGTATATAGCTAACAAGGGAGGTGAGAGATCTCTACAATGAGAATTACAAAACACTGCTGAAAGAAATCCAAGATGACACAACAAATGGAAAAACATTCCATGCTCATAAATAGGAAGAAACAATATGACTAAAATGGCTACACTGCCCAAAGCAATCTACAGATTAAATGTGATTCCTACCAAACTACCAACGACATTCTTCATAGAACTAGCAAAAAACCATTCTAGTTTCATATGGAGGCAAAGAAAGGACCCAAATAGCAAAGGCAATCCTAAGTAAAAAGAGCAGGAGGAAAAAAAAAATCAAAGCAGAGGCATCATGCTTCCTGACTTTATACTATAGGGCTACAGTAACCAGAACAGCATGGTACTGATACAGAAACAGACATATAGACCAATGGAATAGAATAGAGAGCCCAGACATAAGGCCACACATCTACAACCATCTGATCTTCTACGAAGCTGACAAAAGCAACGTGGAAAGGACTCCCTATTTAATAAAGGGTGCTGGGATAATTGGCTAGCCACATGCACAAGACTGAAACCAGACCCCTTCCTTACACTGTATAGCAAAATCAATACAAAATGGATTAAGGATGTTAAACAAAAAACTACAAAAACCCTGGAGGATTCTGTATGCAATATCATTTTTGACGTAGGACTTGGCAAATGTTTCATGATGAAGATGTTAAAAGCAGTCCAAACAAAAGCCAAAATTGACAAATGATATCTCATTAAAGTAAATGAGTTCTACACAGCAAGAGAAACTATCAACAGAGTAAATAGACAATCTACAAAATGGGAGAAACTGTTTGCAAACTATGCATCTGACAAAGATCTAATATCCAGCATCTATAAGAAGCTTAAACAAATTTACAAGAGTAAAACAACCCCATTACAAAGTGAGCAAAGGACATGAACAGACACTTTTCAAAAGAAAACATACATATAGCCAACAAGCATATGAAAAAAACTCAACATCACTGATCATTAGAGAAATGCAAATAAAGACTGTCATGAGATACCATCTCACATCTTTTTAATAATAGCCATTTTGACCATGAGATGGCGATTATTAAACATTCATTTTTTAATTAACATTTTAAATATCAAATTAAAAATTTATTTCTATTAAAATTTTATTAAATTTATTAATTAAATATTTATTATTTTTAATAAGAGCCATCTCAGAGACATAATGGCTATTATTAAAATGTCAAAAAATGACAGATGCTAGCGAGGTTGCGGTGAAAATGAAATGCTTACACACTGTTGATGGGAGTGTAGATTAGTTTAACCATTGTGGAAAGCAGTGTGGTGATTCCTCAAAGAGCTGAAACAAAACTACCATTTGACACAGGAATCCCATTACTGGGTATATACCCAAAAGAACATAAAGCATTCTATCATTAAAATAGATGCAAGCACTATCACACTTCAGCACTATTCACAATAGCACAGACATGGAATCAATGTAAATGCCTATCAATGGCAGACTGGATAAAGAAAATGTGGTACATATACATAGAATCCTATGCAGCCATAAAAAAGAATGAGATAATGTCCTTTACAGGGGTATGGATGGAGCTTGAGGCCATTATCCTTAACAAACTAACATATGAACAGAAAACCAAATACCATATGTTCTCACTCAAGAATGGGAGCTAAAGGATGAGAACAAATGGACACGAGGGGAACAGATGCTGGGGCCTACCTGAGGGTGAAGGGTGGAAGGAGGGACAGAAGCAGAAAAAATTACTATTGAGTACTAAGATTAGTACTGAGGAAATAATCTATGCAAAAAACCTCTGTGACATAAGTTTACCTATGTAACAAACCTGCACATGTACCCCTGAACCTAAAAGTTTATTTAAAAAGTGATGTGAAATTTGATAGTGGTAATGGTTGTACAACTCAGTGAATGTGCTAAAAAACTATTGAATTGTGTGCTTAAAAGGGGAATCTTATGGTATGTGAATTATATGTCAGTATAACCGTAATTAAAAAAAATCAACTGTCTCAAAAAAATAAAAATAAAACATAAAATATTCAAAAGAAATAATGTGGACCTCTAGGATGTGTCTGCAAAAAAGCAAAAAAAAACAAACAAACAAACAAAAAAAAACAAAAATCAGAAAATCCTGTAAAAATGAAAAGAACAAAATGAAAATGATCAAATTGAAGAGTATAATATGTGCAATAACTATTCACTGGATGCACTTAACAGCAGAACGAAGATAATGGAGGAAACTATCTATAGATATTATGCAAACTAAAGAGGGGAGAGTAAAAATATTATTGAAGAAGTGAGAGGAGACTCGAGGAACTGCATGTGACTAGCCAGTTATCCCAGCACCTTTTGTTAACTAAGGAGCCCTTTCCACATTGCTTGTGTCAGCTTCATAGATCAGATGGTTGTAGATGTGTGGCCTTAGGTCTGGGCTCTCTATTCTGTTCCATTGGTCTATACGTCTGCTTTTGTATCAGTACCATGCTGTTCTGGTTACTGTAACCCTATAGTATAAAATCAGGAAGCGTGATGCCTCTGCTCAAGTCCCGGAAAACAACAAAAGGTCTCCTGGACATTCAGAAGAAGGTGAAAGAAACAAGGAATAAAAATTATTGAAAGGATTAGTGGTTAAAATTTCCCAAACTTTGGAGAAGACATAAATTTACAAATTCAAGAATTCAGAGAATGCCAAGCAGGATAGATATAAAGAAATTCACATCCAGGGAAATCATAGTCAAATTACTAAAAACCAAAAATAAAGAGAAACCTTTAAAGCACTCAGAGAGAAATGATACATTACATAAAGGGGAATAATAACTCACAATCTTCTGATTTCTTATCAGTAAATATGGAGTGCAGAGAGTGGTGCAATTATCTTTAAAGTGTTAAAAAAAATACCCAGAATAAAAATAACCAATGATATTTTCATTCAAGAATAAAAGTGAAAATAAAGATATCTTACAACAAAATAGGCCAGGCACAGTGGCTCATGTCTCTAATTCCAGCACTTTGGCAGACCAAGGCAGGAGGATTGCTTGAGCCTAGAACTTTGAGGCTACAGTGAGCTATGATTGCACCACTGCATTCCAGCCTGGATGACAGAGCGAGACCCCATCTCAAATAAAAGAACCCCCCCCAACAATTAAACAAAAAAGATAAAATAAAACCAACATAATTTATTGTCAGAAGATCTACATGACATGAAATAATGAAGTGTTTCAGATTCAAGAAAAATGATACCAGATAGAAACATCTGTTCTTAGGAAGGAATAAAAGGCATTGGAAATTTTAAGAATCTGGATAAGCATAACATACTAGATTTTCTTAATTTAAAATAAAGCAAAAATTGTAGCATTGTCTTAGGACTGCAATATTTTCAGTTATTATATTATGGTAGCTATAACATAAGGTAAGGGGTGATAAATGAGTATATGGGGTTACAAGGTTTCTACATTTTATGGTGTGTTACGCTATTAACTCTAAGTAGACAGAAAAGTTAAGGACATAAATTGTAATACCCAGAGCAATCACTAAAAGAAAGAAAGAAAAAGAAAATAACGCAAAGAGAAAGAACTAAAAAACCAAAAGATAAAATCAATAGAATTCTAAAAATTATTTTAAAAACTAGACAGTAAAGAACAAAGAAAGAAGCAAAAACAGAGGAGACAAACAGCAAACAAACTAAACTAGTAGGCCTGAATTCAACCACGACAACAGTTACAATAAATATGAATGGACTAAATACTTTAATTAAAACCCAGAAATTAACAGAATTGATTTTTTTAAAAAAGCAAGAAGCAAAGCAACTATATCCTGTCTAAAAGAAATGTCTGAAAGTTATAAGTGGGTGGAGAAAGATAACCACGTAAACAGTAAACATAAACAGTTGGATTTGCTGATTTTATAGCAAACAGATTGCTGCTTTTGCCAGTTATCAATTTTATTGTTTCCTAGCTCCAAATTCATCCTCCTTTGGCCTTCTTTATGGTGCTGTAGGTGCTTTAAATATTTCACCATTGCCACCTTTGTTACATTTTGTCAGTAGAGGGCGCTGCAGGGACACGGTAGGAGGAAAGGGCTTTTCTTTCCGGTTTGGTGTGCTTTTCTTTCTCCCAGGCATGAGTGGCGGGCAGTGTGTGTGCAGGACATCCAGTGGTGCTCCCTTCCCATTGACTTTCAGTGGCACCTTTCTGGGCAGCTTTCTAGCCAGTTTGCACCAGGTGACATTCCAACGACTCTTTCGGGTGCCTCAGTAGGTGCCTTTCCAGTGAGTTCCAGTGACACCTCAGTGAGTTCCTAGTGAATTTTGTCAGGACCCTGCTGTGCTGCCACCTCCAGTTTGTGGCACCTCCATGAACTTCTCTGCCATCCAATGTGCCAAACTCACATTTCCAACCAGGTCTGAGTCTCATGCTTCTGGCCCTGTTCAAAATGTGTTTCTTCCTTAGGTACTGTTCCTCGGCCCCAGAGGTAGAAGCTGCTCCCTGTAGCTGCCATTCATCATTCATGGTAGAGCATGCTCTGCCCCTTAGTAATTAATCCCCTGTTACTACCGAACAATTCCTGATATTAAATTTGCCCTGTTCAACTTCTGTGTGATTTCTGGACCTAGATTGATATAGATCTCAAGATAAAGAGCTTAATTAAGGACAAAAACAAACAAACAAACAAACAAACAAAAAGCCCCTTTATGGATTGCCGGAACTTAGGAGTTCAGGGCTTCAGTGAACTATGATAGCAAAACTGCACTCCAGCCTGGGCAACAGAATGAGACCCTGCCTCAGGAAAAAACAAAAAACAAAACAAAACAACAAAACAAAAACAAACAAAAAAAGCTCCTATGAAATGATAAAAGGTCTCATCAAGAAGACATTTAGAACTGACAAAATTAAAGGAACAAATAGATCGTTACAGTAGTAACTGGAGACTAACATCCTTCTCTCAGAAATTAGAAAATATAAAAGACATAAATGTTCTGAACAAAACTATCAAACACCTTAACCTAATTAATATGTATAGGACACCATAACTAGAAGATACTCATTCTTTTCAAGTACATTTGTTCATCAGGGTGATTTATGTTTTGAGCTACAAATTAAATTTAAGAAATTAAAACAATTAAAAAGGATTAAAAATATATAAAGTATGTTCTCTGATCTCAATGGAATGAAACTGAAATCAATAATAACAATAAGATACCGTGTAATATCACAATATTTGATAATAAATATACTTCTACATAATACATGGATAAAAGAAATCATGCAGAAAATAAGAAAACACTTTGATCTAAATTCAAATAAAAATACCACATATCAAAATAGAAGGACAGCAATGTTTAGAGACTTATTGCTCTGAACAATGACCCCTGATATTACTGTAAGAAGCCACCAAAAGAACACCAAAGTAAATGCAAAATTAGTAGAAAAAAGAAAGTAATAAAAATAAGTTTAGAGATAAAGCATATAGAAAATGGCAAATAATTTTTAAAATTAATAAAGCCCAAAGGTGTGTTTTTTGAAGACTCAGAAACTTAGTAAAACTCTAGCTAGAATGATTAAGGAAAAGGGTGAGAAAATACAACTTATCAATATCAAACATAAAAAAGGAGATTATTATTTTGGATACGATAGACACTTAAATGACATTAAAGTAATATTATTAACTTATGTCACATATTCAACAACATATTCAACATATTATTTGAAAAACACTGTTTACCAGAACTGACATAAGAAAAAACAGAAAATCTGAATAGCCCTATTTCTAATAAGAAATTAAATCATTATCAAATCCTCTTACAAAGAAAACTTCAGGTCTAGAAGGCTTTACTGGTTCTATCAGACAACAAAAAAAGAAATAAAATTGGCTGGGCGCAGCAGCTCACGCCTGTAATCCCAGCACTTTGGGAGGCGGAGGCAGGTAGATCACGAGGTCAGGAGGTTGAGACCACCCTGGCCAACGTGGTGAAACCCTGTATCTACTAAAATACAAAAAATTAGTTGCGCATGGTGTCATGTGCCTGTAGTCCCAGCTACTTGGGAGGCTGAGACAGGGGAATTGCTTGTACCCGGGAGGCGAAGGTTGCAGTGAGCCGGAGGTTGCAGTGGGCCAAGATCAAGCCACTGCATTCCAGCCTGGTGACAGAGCAAGACTCCATGTTAAATAAATAAATAAATAAAATTAAATCTTATCAAATCCTATCAGACATTAAAGAACTGAAACCAATCTTACATAATTTCAGAAAATAGAGAAAACTTCCCAACTTGTTTTATGAAGCCAGCATAATAACCATAATGCTAAAATCTGACAAAATATTAAAAGTAAATAAGGCTAATATCCCTTATGAATGTACATGCAAAAATACCTAAACAGATGAGCAAATTGAATCAATAATAGAAAAAAAGAATAATATACCATAATTATGTAAGTTTTAATCCCACCATGGTAAACTTAATTAATGCTATTTGCTGTATTAATATAGAAGAAAAATCAGATAATCATTTCAATAGATGCAGAAAAAGAAATTTACAAAATTCAAAATCCATTCATGTTAAAAAAAAAAAAGTCCCAGAAAACTAAAAATAGGTGAACATTTCTATAAACTAATAAAGGACTCCACCAGAAACCCTGTAGCAATTATTATACTCAATGGTGAAATACTGAATACTTTTCCTAGGTTGAAAATACTGAATACTCTTTCTAGGTTGTGTTTCCTAGATTGGAAATGAGTAAAAGATTCAACAAATAAAAATACTGGAAAGTTAATAAAGTGGATGGAGTAAAACTGTTTCTATCTGTAGCTAATATAATCATTTACATAGAAAATCCATAGGAAACTACAATACATATATTAGACCTAATAAGTAAATTTAGTAAAATAGTAGGGTACAATGTTAACATGTAAAAATCACTAAAAATTTATAGCAGTAAATATGTAAATAGTTTCATTTACATGTTATAAAACATAAAATATTTTGGAATAAATTTAACAAAGATGTAGAGAAACTTTACACTGAAAGCTATAAAGTGTTATTGAGAGAAACTAAAATAGATCTGAATAAATGGAGAGGTACACCATGTTCAATTTCTTAAGATACCAACTCATCTTAAATTGATCTATAGATTCAATACAATCCAAGTAAATTCAATATGATAAATCCAAGAAAACGTTTTTCCCCTAGTATCTCTGACCTGGCCAAACTTCCTTTGCCTGACCTATTGTCTACTACTAGCAGGTATGAAGTGGGAACTTTCAGTAACTTTATAATCTGGGCCCTGACTAACTTTGCAGCATCATCTCCTGCGACCCCACCCCTGCTGTGTACTTCAGGCATGCCAAACTACAAACAACTCTCTCAAAGTGTCATTATATTTCTTTTTGTTTTTCACTTTTATTTTAGGTCCAGGGGTATGCAAGTTTGTTACACAGGTAAATTTTGTGTCATGGGGGTTTTGTGTACACAGATTATTTCATCACTGAGGTAATCAGCATGGTACCTGATAGGCAGTTTTTGATCCTTCCCTTTCCCTCCTCTGACCCTCCAACTTAAATAGGTGTTGATGTCTGTTGTTCTTTTCTTTGTGTCCATGTATACTCAATGTTTAGCTCTTATTTTATATGAGAGAACATATGGTATTTGGTTTTCTGTATGTGTTAGTTTGCTTAGGATAATGGCTTCCAGCTCCATCCATGTTGCTACAAAGGACATCATCTCATTCTTTTTTTATGGCTGCATAGTATTCCATGATGTATATGTACCACATTTTCTTTATCCAGTCTACCATTGATGGGCATTTAGGTTAATTTCATGTCTTTGCTATTGTGAATAGTGCTGTGATGCACAAACGCATGCATGTCTTTATGGTAGAATGATTTAAATTCTTTCGTGTGTATACCAAGAATGTGATCGCTGAGTTGAATGGTAATTCAGCTTTTTTTTTCTTGTTATACTTTAAGTTCTAGGGTACATGTGCACAACGTGCAGGTTTGTTACATATGTATACATGTGCCATGTTGGTGTGCTGCACTCATTAA